>NC_046660.1:142486600-142490359 GCF_010883055.1 Belonocnema kinseyi
CACCGAGACTCTTCCAGAGTGCGAGGCGGGAATCGAACCCGCAAGCCGAAGGAGTGGGTCCAAAGCCTACGCTTTAGCCCCCACGACCATCGTCCCACTGAGAGCGTAACTCTGTTTATTATTATTTATAGCAGAATAAGTTATTGTGTTACCTCAAAGTGGCTGACGCCAATTTTTTCCACAAGACTTACACTATTCAACAACTAATTTAAAGCACACCTTCTTTTGAATTGCTAAAGATACAACAAATGAAAGAAGCAATGGGAAAAAGAAAAAAAAATGCATCACAAGACGAGACTCTCAGGTAAAAATGGGCCTTATCCCTATCACGTTGCTATTTATTTTGTAGGCTTACGGTATATATGTAGTTCCTCTACTCAGGCGGAAACGACGTACACGTAATGCACAATGCGACACAAAGAGTATTTTGTTATCATCGCTGTCATTTTTACGGCATTGCTCGCGATATCGCTCCGCCATACGCTCTCAGGAGTAATAATTTTAAAAAATCATTGTGTACTTTTAACCCCTTCACTGCGGATGACGTGTATACAAGTCATGGATTGGTGGGCCTAAATTGCGGATGACGTGTATACACATCATGAAGGAAAGTTCCTGATGAATTGACGGATTGAATTGAAAATTGGTACTAAGGGGTCATTTGGGTCGCTATATACGAATTCAAGGTGCAAATTCGAAATAACTGATCCAATACGGTGACCAAAAATTTTGAAAAATCCAATGAGTTGGCAGATTTGGATAAAAATTGGTACTAAGGGGTTATTTGGGTCGCTGAATACGAATTCGAGGTCAAAATTCGAAATTTTGAAATGGCTGATCCAATATGGCGACCATGAAATTTTGAAAAATCAAAGGAGTTTGTGGATTTGGATGAAAAATGATACTAAGGGGTTATTTGGGTTACTGAAATCGAATTCGAGGTCAAAATTCGAAATGGCTGATCCGATATGGCGACCAAACTTTTTGAAAAATCCAATGAGTTGGCGGATTCGAATTGAAATTGGTAATTAGGGGTTATTTGAGTCGCTGAATACGAATTTGAGGTCAAAATTCAAAATTTCTGAATGGCTGATCCAATATGGCGACCAAAAACTTAAAAATCCAGTGATTTTGTGAATTTGGATGAAAATTGGTACTAGGGGGTTATTTGGGTTGCTTGTCACGTAATGTGACTTTGAATAATTATATTTTGCTAAATCCGTTTGCAACTAGCGTAAGAACGGATGCTGCTTCAGTAAATTTTCAGACAAGGAATATCATCTTGGACCTTTGCACGATCAAGGGATGCTTGGCGATTGTCACCACCGAGTAACATCGGCAACAAGTGCACCGGCGTTTAGGCACCTTTCTCGAGGCAGTACTTTTTTACCTACCGGAGAGTAAAGCTCGTGACAAAGAGAGACAGGATTAAATTCTGTATTTAATAAACATTGATTCAAGCGCAAATACGAAGGTGTACAATTCTTCATATTTTCTCACCCAATTAAGCACATAACATCGCTGAATATGTAATCGAAGTTCAACGTTTTTAAAAAATCCAACGAGTTGACGGATTTGAATGACAATTGGTACTAGGTGATTATTTGGGTCACTGAATACGAATTTGAGATGGGAAATGAAGAATCCAATAGGGTGACTAGAAAACCATTTTTTACCTCCATATTTAGCTAGTGAATATTCCTTACGCTTTTTCACAACCCCAGAGTGTGCCGCGTGGAGGCATATGGTACGATTGTACACTCGTTTTTTTTTCATTTTTTTTAGACTTCTTAAACTTTATTTTTTTATATTCTTTCTTATAGGGAACTCTTTGAAGCATGGCACAGCACACAGTTATAATATACCAATGCCTTCTTTACAAATTATGCTCGTTTCCTTCCTTTTATTTTTCTTGTAACATTCGACACAGCATCCAAATTTTGGCTTACCGTTAGCAGCTTTTTCGTTACTATCATGAAAGTGAGGACCTAAAAATTGAACCCGTTCACTTAATCCTGATGACTTCCTTCTTATTTGGGTGTGTTCTCTGTCATTTTTTACAGTCTTCCGTGTGATAGGATGAGCAGATATTCTCTGATCTAACAAATCAACCCATCCCATGTGAGCGTTGTATGCAATAACGGTATTCGGTTTTATCATAATTTGGCTAGTTCTGGGATTCTTTTTACCTGAATCAATCATTTCGGGTATGTGTTTCGTTGTCCACATGGACACAATCTTTTTATGATGCCTTTGATTCAAACACAGTTTAGGAGTGCGTAATACATATATTCCTCATTTTTTGATATTTTTCGTACCTATTTCTGATACGTATTTTTGGTTCAATTTTACAGTACCGCAAACATTCGTCTTTTCATTATTTAATTTGAAAAACAAATTTGGTGACCTAGAATTCGTATTCAGTGACCCAAATAACCCCCTGGTATCAATTTTCATTCAAATCCGCCAACTTATTGGATTTTTCAAAATTTTTGGTCGTCATATTGGATCAGCCATTTCGAAATTTAGAATTTTTACCCCGAATTCGTATTCAGCAACCAAAATAACCCCTTGGTAACAATTTTCAATAAAATCCATCCAGTAGAACGTCCCGCACATGATGGTTGAAAACACAAATGACTTTGGATTTTAATGTTGGTTTATGTTAACATTAAAATACCAAAAAAATTCCAATTTATAAACATTTCCGTTAATTTGGACAATCACACATTTATTCGTAAAAGTTGATAAAAATCTAATTGTTCTTGAAAAAAGGCGAGCTATATGGAGAGCTCCAAAAACAAAACAGCGGCGAAAGTCAAGCTTTAGTCGCCATGACTCAACATTATCTTTTTCAAGCGCTTGAAATACGGATTAAACTTGTCGCGTTGGGCTCTCGGTTGATTTAGATAAAAGCCTATCTATAATTTTTCGAGAAGTAGTGATGCATATCGAGCAAATGATACGATAAATATAATAGCGCACGTTACCGTGATTTTTAAATTAAAAACTTACGAATAAATAAAACTTCATAATAAGATGTATAAATATCAAAATTTTGATAAATGTTGACACATGAAAGCCCTCTATTTCCGCCCAAATGTAGCCTACTGCCCGCGTTCATATATGTAACTTTGATGATTAAGATTTTATTACGAACCACGATGTTTGCCTATGACATACTTTTTGAGCAGTATAACCAAATTCCTTTCTACCACCACTAGCATGACACGATTTGGGGTCTCCCTTTCTTTCCCCAAGTTTACCTATATAAAGCTAATCATCCTCGGCTATTTTTTTTAAGTTTCGCAATAAATAAATGCTCTTGCAATTAGCATTAAAGTGCCTAACTCCTAGACTTTAGTAACACTTCTGCAGGGTTCGCTTACATTCTTATAGTAGATCTTTGCATTTCAGCATGCACATTTCTCAGGTTGTCTAGCTCGATAGACTTCGGGTTTGCTTCGCTTCTGGCTTTACACACACACTCTAATTCCGCTTTTCTTGTCTCCGGTTATCTTTCCTCAGTTTTCTGCTCTCTGCTTCAGAATTTACACCTCCTGCCGTTCTTGGTTTTTTACACTTTGTCCTTAGACATGCCTCATTTCCTCTCGCCTTCCTTCTACTCCCTAGCCTGTTTAATGCGAGAATTAAAGAATTATTATTATTATTATTATTATTACACCATTAAGCCATTTCCCTTTCGGGGTAGGCGTGACTCACTCGGCAGGGGAAAGGAGTAGTGTGTGGATGGGATCG
>NC_046660.1:142490459-142492814 GCF_010883055.1 Belonocnema kinseyi
GGGGGGGGGGGGTATCCAGTTATCACTATTTTCATGCAACTTGTGCGCATTATGAGTGTTTTACGCCGCCTATTTTGCGAGTTGGAAGTTGCCGTTTATAGATCTGTGAATGAAGTCAGTGGTGGGGTACACGTTATTTTCCTAGGGAAATAAAGTAACATTATTTCTCTGAAATCAGGGTTATAAAGCATGGAGTGCGCAGAAAGTGCTGGTATCTGCATACCCACTCGCCAAGTTCGAAGCGCCGTCTTATAACCTTACTTTCATGCATCAAAACGTGCTCATGAATACTGAAAATCGTCGAAACGTTTCTTTCTTATGCAGATATAGTGTTGGGACCAGGGCTGTACCCTGAACCCCGCGCCCTGTCACTTCACCCTAGATCGATGAACTCTCATTTACGCCAAAAGCCCATAACGGACACTTTTTGGATAAAGTATCGGGTGCATCACGGTTTATACGTTTTTATACGCCTCGCGTGTTTATAGGACTCGTCTATGGCTAACGTGTGTGCATCACTCTTGGCGATAAAAACGCCCTTACAACCCTTGGTGCACAATGTATTGTTAATAATCATAATTGGTACTTCTTTCTGCATGTACTTAAAGGTTACGTTCCTCAATAAAGCTGTCAAATTATCTACTCCTTAGATGTTTTTTTATTTTATTTGTAGAAGTCGTGACTAACATTGCCCTGTTATACGGGGTAGTGCTGTCAAATGCAGCTTGTTGGAAATAATTAAATGATTTTTTAAATAAAACAGTTAATGGATATGAAAATGACCCTCTTATTAACTTCTTACATTGTGACGAGAATCAAAGTTAACCTATCAACGTTGTCCCAGTCTACCCTAGAATTGATAAATATAAGTTTATTTATTCGTAACAATAAGAATGATTTATTTTTTATTTTGTTTCAAGATTAAAAACATTTCGAAAGACAATTTTAATTCATTCTTATTGCTGAGTAGCCAATTTTCTAACTTTATTCGCCTATATTGTTGGGCGAATTATTACCGCCAACCTTGATATTTGTATGTCCTTTTTAGATGAATATTTTTAATTGAATTTTTTTTCTTTTGTAGATCAACGTTACGTGATGGCAGATCTTAAAAAGACGAGTGTATTCTTTGCGCTCTAAAATAGAAGTTCCGTAAAGGACCTTACCACCGTGAGGTATTTTGCAGAACTATGGTTCCAGAGACGCCTCTGCATGTAACATAATAGTACGGAAATATATCATTATCATATTTTCACGAAAAATGTAGAGGCTAACCTATATTACAATCCTTTTAAAGAAATTTCATCCAACATTCTTATAGTAATGATATATAGAGACACAAATTTTCTTAATTTTAAGACACATAATAAAAATTGATTGTACCGAAGGAATCTGCCAAGTAAACAATTTCGTATACCAATGTAAAATTGAGTTCTGGATGTTCCAAAAGAAAATGTGTAGAGGAACTTGATAAGATGAGCCAGAAATAAGAAACGAATAATTTTTATACGTGTATAAAGCATATTCCAATATGTGTGCTATACACATCAATAGATAATCTCACTTCGCTTTTTATAATGATTTAGATCTTAATTTACATATTTTAAGGCATATATGTACTGAATCTATTAGAAGATCAACTTGATTTTTTTAAATTTCCGCTGTACTTACTCAAGTGAAATGTGAAAAATACAAAACCTGTTGATATTGTATGAAATGTCGAATTTGCATGTATTAGAACTGAATCTACTATATCAAGAAAGGAAGAGAGGGGGTCAGTAATGGTACTTAAAGTATTTTTCTGCTAATAAGTGATAAGTTGCAGCTTTATTTAATATAATATTACATCGTTCTCCAGTTTCAGTTCTCTACAAATTAGGCGATTTTTTCAAGTTTCATCTTTCTGCACTGTTAGAATATATCACGTGATGATTTAAAAAAGTTACAGAATTTGTATATATTTTTCTTACGTCGAATTGAACTCTTATTATGATTTAGGACAACATATCCGACCGAATATCCATTGATGTATCATTGCTGTACCATTGCTGAATCTGCATTAATCTAGGCGAATGTGTCCCGTCTGTGTATTCCAGGAGTGTTTAAACGAAGGCTAGTTCCCAGAGACCTGGAGGAGAACATCGCTCCGTGGGTATATCTACACCCAGCTTATGGGCTCGCTCTACAACGTACGATGCAGTGGAAAGTAAAACGTGGAGGGGAAGAATGAGAGAGGGTGGCCCCATAGAGGAAGCATAAAATGATCCACATGTACACCTGGTCTAAAGGAAATAGCCGCAGTATAATCGACTTTGTTGTTGCGGATGAAAGACTTAGAGAGTTAGTCAAAGACAC
>NC_046660.1:142492914-142509689 GCF_010883055.1 Belonocnema kinseyi
CCCCCCCCCCCGAAGTCAGTATAATGGGGGTGTCGGCTCTACAAGTTCACTCGGTCATTTTCCTTACTCCGAAGAGTGGTTTCGGTTATTTGACTGAATTTTTGATATGCCACTCGTCCCGGCGTCCTGAACAAATGTCTCAATGGGCACAAAGCCCTAAACTCAAAGGGTTCCAAGATACGGCCCGCCGAAGTCAGTGCGATGGCGGGAACGACTCTACTCGTAAACTAGGACATTGATTCTTATTGGAAAGATACCAACGGCCATTCTTTTTTAATTCATTCATTTACTTTACATTGGGGGTATGTTTCCAGTAAGAGTCAATGGCCTAGTTTAAAAGGAAACGTCCTTTTATGATCGATGCGCTCATTTGCTTGAGTCCCGTACATGAACCTTATAATTGTTTCAGCAGATTCTTCTGTGTTAAATGCCAGCGCAAGCACAATACACTACCTATACTTTAAATACAAATATTCATCAGGAGCCTCAGCAGGTCAAGCATCCTACAGAAGTTGCGTCTACGTCGAGATACGTTGTTCCCGCAACAGTGTGACACCCGGATAGTATGGGTTCTGGATGCTCAGCGTGTGAATGATACGCTCTGTACGTAAATTATGGTTCTTATATAGTACGATGGAAATGGCACCATCTTGACATGCAAAAATAAAACCCTCTATACCTGAATGAAGCCCTGATGATGTAAGAAAAGCAACAGTTTTCTCCTTCGACAAGGACTGATCTTCTACATTTCTGTCAAAGTTTCCGTGCACTTTTCTTGTCTCGGCCCCCACTCCACGGCTTTGTAAAAGAAAGCATGTCAATCATCTCGCGTTTCCTGACACTTTTTAGAAGATAATCTCTGCCATTTGCAACAACATAAGCTGTACTAAGAACAATTCAATTATGTACACATTGGAGATTCAGATGTTCTCGTCCGCCTTGACGGCGTAAGATGTATAATCGCGGAACGGATGAGCTGATATGCAAGCTCTTATGCATGCGCATTATCTTAGTTGTGGCGATATCAGGAATCGTAAGCTCGTTCTTCGTTGCTTGAACAACCCTAACCGAGTGGAGTAGAACTGGGACGGCAAGCATGCTAGTCGCAGATACCTTGTTCAACGCCGACAGTTTTAAAGACCAAATATGTCGAAGATGCTTTTATTTTCTTCAGAGAGACTCCTTCACTGATATTACCTTATGAAAGCCGTTTTAAGGCACGTCCAGGAATGCATATGTCTCTCTAGTCTTAAAATGTCTAATAACACTCATATCCCCAAGCTTGGGATATTCAGGAAAGCCAGTAATCTTTCTTTTTTCAGACTAATCTTGATAAACTTTCCCATTCAAAGAAAATTGAAGTTTTCTTGCACCAGAAACCTATATCTTCGATCATTCTTTTAAAAAGTATCAATGATCTTAGGATCATGGTGTCGCCCTGAAAGCAGCTCCTTTGGAAGGTTACATTGTTCGTTGTCATACGATAATTTCCAGATAATATAATAATAATAATGTGTGTAATAAAAATAATGTGTGAATGAACCTTCAAGCCTTCCAACTGACAGATAATAAGCCTATGAAAGTTTGAACCCAAAGCTTTTCAGGTTTCGAGTATAGTGCGTCCTAAAAGCAACCACTGTGGAATGGGAGTCTCGGACTTGAAATATAAAGTGAATATGCGGGGCAGATTATGATATGTAGAAGTAAACTCCTTCCACCAGAAGTTCTTCACTAACTATATGGTCCTGCAGCGAAAAAGTTCTTTGTGCGCCTGAATTCCTTTTTCACCTCTTCGGGATCGACTGATGGAACTTCCTTCTTAGATCTTATGAGATTGTCGAAAAACTGGAGTTTTTCAGGATAGCGACAAAACATTAACAAAATTAGAAATAACCATTTAACAATAAAACTAAAATCCAATCCCGAGCTGAAGTGTTGCTGAATGAAGTGAAAAAGTTTAATTATAAAAAGTTTAATTATAAAAAGTTATCCAGATTCGAAGAAGTAGATGTTGAACTTGAAAATCTAAAAGTAATACTAACGTAAAATTGGAGCTGCCTCGGTTGCAGATCCCGATAATGAATGCAATTTTTAGTTCAAATAAAAAATACAAATTTACTCCCGAGATATTGAGTTTCTGAATGCAAGTAAAAAAGTATGAACTAAAAATAGCAGCTAATTGGGAAAAAATCGTCAAGGAATTTCGAGACTAGAATTTCACAGGTTTTCCAACCCGATTTTGAAAATGTTCAAAATGTTAAAAGTCTTATAAATTTGTTAATTTTCATCGAAATTAAAAATGCCATGCGAATAATTATAAAATGTTTCTGCCATATAGCAAAGCTTTGACAACAAAAACTAGCGTATCTGCAACATTCAGGTAACCACACAGAGACACATACATCTATTCACACATATAGAATCAAAGAAACATGCTAATTTTTTTCTTTTACGGAAAAAATTTCCTTTGTTTGTTTAAAACCCGAAAAAATAAAAACCTCACAATCATGAGAATTTTTTTCTTTGAAACCAAAATATTAGCTAGCTTCTTTAATTCAAGGTGAAGAAATTTAAGGTTAAACATATTTAGCTTTCGCCTGGTAATCGGACGTAATCGCGCCAGGAATCTGATCAACGCAATTCTTTATCAACGGAGGGAATTACTTGGAACTATATCCCCCCGTCATTTCTTATTTTAAGGTCTGTGGGAAGGGGGTGTCAAGAGTCTTGAAGAATATTTGCGAAGATGCATAGGTTCCCATATTCTTACTATCAAAGAATTCACGAAAACTCTATCGCGTATCGAGGCGTGTCTTAACTCACGACCTATCTGTCCGTTCTCTGATCATCTAGATTGTGTTTAAAGTTTCATAGGAGATCCTTGTGCAACTATCCGACAAAAGCTAATAACAATATTTGAATAAAGATACGCAAAAAAATTGCAATTTACTGACTCATATTGAGAGCGATGTCTCATTCGACTACTTATTCGTGGAAAAAATTTCTACAATTTCACTCATGAAAGTGTCTGTGTGGTTATCTGAATGTTCTAGCCATTTTAACTAATGACGGATTTGAAAAATTGATTAACATTGTATGTGAAAAAATCAATCTCTGATAGAATTATTGGAAAAAGAGATATATTTAAACAGAATAATTATTTATATGCTAAATTAATTTTAAATTTTTTAACCATACCGATGCGGAGATAATTAATGTCACAGTTGACTAATTTAATATGTAGTTCATGAACAATGCATAGGCACTTCCCACATTTTAATTTATAGTAATTAAACTCTCTGGCCGAGAAATTAAAAAAATGTTAGTATAAGTACTGCTTGAAAATAGAAATGAAAAAAAAATCAAATTTTTCCACCACGTAGTTTCATAGATAATTCAATGAAAAACATTGAAATTTTAGTCACTTTCAAACTGACAAACGTAACAGTATCGCATAGCGGCTCCACCACGTAGTTTCATAGATAATTCAATGAAAAACATTGAAATTTTAGTCACTTTCAAACTGACAAACGTAACAGTATCGCATAGCGGCAACACTATTCCCTCTCTCCAGCTTGTCTGCTATAACAAGCTATTAAAACGCACATGACAGTTGATCAGCGATGGTTAGGTTTAAATTGCGACGTTGCACGACTACTAGTCTGCCGCTGGCATAGTAGTGGTAACTATACATATACACACAACTACGACTTCTAAGCAAGTAACGCACTAAAATTTTTACCATGCGGGTCCGTGAGATTTTTTCAATATAGTATGGATTGACGGTCTGGTAATCAGAAACGTATGGCGAGAAAAAAAATGCAAACAAAAAATGCCTTTTACATATTGAGCTGTGTCTGTATTAAACCTGATACATTAAATATTATTATAATTTTGAATGATATTCTGAATCGCTGGTCCCTATAAAGGGGCTCTCCAGGATGAATAATTGGATTCCTATTAAAGGGCTCTCCAGTATATATGTTGGATACCTATAAGCGGACTCTCCAGGATGAATGTTGGAACACTATAAACGGCTCTGCAGGATACATATTGGATACCTATAGGGCTCTCTAAAGTGATCATCAGATTGTTACACCCTCAAAATTTAAAAATAAATTTTAAACCGCATCGTAAAACTAAAATGATAAAAACATCAACTGGAAAGCGGTAGGTAATGCCTTTTATGGTAAGCCACGAGTAGTAAACTACGACCGATGATAAATATGCAACGCTTGATAAAGTAGTAAGCGGGAGCTAATTACCCTGCGTGACCATAAGTTTACCGACTAATTCAAAACATCGCTAATTTAAAAATGTCAGTTATCCTATTAAAAAATTGTATATTACACCCACATTATGAAGGGTAATCTAATTGTATACCATCTAAGACTACATAACGATCATAATTAAAAGTGATAAGTAGTAATATAACTATATAGTTAAAATAAGTAATTGATGTATCGGCCTATACAAATTAGTATTAAGATATTGTCTAGAAAAGAGGAAGAGAAGAGTAACGAAATTACAAACGAATAATAAGGAAATCAATATAGCTAAAAAAGGGACAATAAAATTAAAATTATAGAGTATGTTAGAAATATAGTCAACGAGAGCAAAAATAGATACAAGACTTTATCAGTACGTGCCTCGTCGAGTTTTCTCAATTCGTACGTGCCTCGTCGAGTTTTCTGGATTTTTACGTGACATTACAAGAGGCTTATTCCTATATAAACCCCAGACTCACCCCTGGAGGTTGTCTTTTAGTTTGTGGCAGTCACACTGTAAACTTAAACTTCAAATGTACGAACCGCTTGGATAAGGTCGCGATCAATTCAACAAACGTGAAATGTTCCTTAACGAAGAACCGCATTGTGTAAATTCGCGTACCTGTTATTTTCCATCGTGAAATAGAACGAAGTGTTAAGAATAAACTAAATCTCTTCGGCTTTCGGTCGTCGTATACGTTGATTTCCGAATATTTTGTGTGCATCAACTAAAAACACCCGGTATAATTCCGTCGCTATTCTACAGATCATCGGGGATATCATCGACACTACAAATCTTCTCTTGCCCTTTCAAGACTGAAAGGTAGCGTAAGTGATTATAATTATTTCACTGTAAACTAATTTTATACTTCATATTTTTTAGTTTTACATAACACGCAATCCCCGTAGGATTGATAAGTGACAACGATCCCACATTAAATCATAGTCAGGCTTTACCACCCTGACTAATCAGCCCTTTAACCTCCCTTACCTATCCGACAGCCGAGACCTTCGATTGGGTGCACTTCACGCCGCAGCGTTGTTCGCAGCCGACTGACACTTTCGCTAGCGGCGAGCTCCTAGTCAGTACTAAACCAGTCACCACCCAATAAAGGTGACGCTTCGACTATCGACACTTACCGAATTACCTGTTGTGGGTCGAGAGAATAAAATGTCGGTGGATAAAGTCCGAGTAATATACCACGATTTATCCTTCTGAAAGCCTGACTTACTAATTTTGCGCAATCCTAGCCTCGACTTTGTAATAACCTCCTTTCGTTTAAAAAGAATACGACTTATTTAAGTTTGCCCAGAGTTTTAGTTAAAAGAGGGAAAATCGGAAATAAACTTCGAATCGAGAGAAGGAAGCCTTCGACTATAGCCAACCTATCGATTGTGGTATCTTAAAGTTTTTTCCGTCTATAGTTACCATATATCGGTAAGTGCTCCACCCAAAAGGAACTTAAAACTTGATCTCTTTCTGCTCTTCAAGCTTCTGTAAGTTTGCTGTTCTCTCTCTCGGTCTTCTGTTTAGAGGATCAGGGAATTTCCCCTTTTATTTATCAACCTTCTTTCTTTACTTTTTCTTGCTTTTTTTGCTGCTTCTTTTGCCTCTATCCTACATTTTTTATTACTTTTCTCTTCTCATCTCTCGGTCCTCTGAAAAGAGGATCTGGGATCCGTCTTTTAATTTATTACTCTCGGTTCTCTGTCAAGAGGTTCGGGGATTTTTCTTTTACGTCTCGGTCCTCTGCCTGGATGACCTAGGATTTTTCCTCTCTTATTAATTAGCCTTCTTTCTTTACTTCTTGCTCTTTTTACTACTTCTTTTTACCTCTATCTTATGCCTATTACTTTCCTCTTCTTCTCAATTCTCGGTCCTCTATAGAGAGGCTCTGGAATCTTTTTTTTTATTTATCATTTCCAGTTCACTGTCAAGAGGATCTGGGAATTACCTCTTTATTTATTGGTTTTCTGTTTTTTATTGTTTCCTACTCTTTTTACTACTTCTCGTTATTTCTATCTTATGTCTCTTGTTACTTTCCTCTTCTTATTATTTCTCGGTCCTCTGTAAAGAGCATCTGGGATCCTTTTTGTTTTAATTTATTACGACCTTTCGGACGCTTAAAAGGCTGAAGTCTGTGATCATCCGGCCCCAGCCGGCCACCGCGTGTTAAATTATTTTCTGACAATAATCCGACATTATCATTATCTTCTATTCTAAGACCCGACTGATCTTTCTTAATTTGTGCTTGTATAAATGTTTTCTTTTTGTATATTTTAAAAAGAATTTAAGTAATAAAATAAAATTACTTGACAATTTTTTGGCACCCAGCGTGGAGGGCCTTCTCTTCGAAAAGGTGAATATTGGATAATATTCAGAAGTACTACGTCCGACTAGCCAGGACCACTAATGACCGCACGGACACCAGTCAACCCCGGCTCACGGAGCCGTAGCGACGATTTAGACCCAATCACTTCCGGGAGTGAACAACGAAACCGGGTGGAGCTTAATCCAACCTTTGATTCTTCTTCGGAAACTTCCGAGTATTTTCGAGGCTTTCCACCCGAAGAACAGGTCCGTTCACCTGTTACCATGCATCATCAAGGCACACGCTTGGCAGATGGCACCCCCATATTGACATGCGGATCCCCAGGAGAAGGGGCAAACTCCCTACTAAATTTCTCTGGGGCGAGTAAGTATCGGTATACCCCAAGGGCCTCCTACCAGGACCGTGCCCATTATGTCCTCAAGCAACCTTCCGAATACAACAACCACTAGTCCGATGATGACCCTATCAGCGATTAGAACTCACAACACGTCGATCACCTCCATGAGTTCAATAGTCCACAGTGTATCAGGGTCGTCTTTGATCACCACACTTCCCTGGACTGCTCGGGTATACCATGGTTTCGTCCACCTCAGCAGCATTCACGGGGGTTTTGCCAGTTTCGTTACAAACAAAACCTGATAGATAGCCTCCTTTCGGCAATCCAACACCTAGGTTCAGGAAATACCAAGGCCAAGGCCAAGGCATTACGCCTCCAGCTGCCGTTTCAGTATCCTCGGTCGGAGCTTATCCAGCGGGATTGCCCAGAATTTCACCAACTGAAACCGTAGGTATAGGTGGAGAAAGACTTCGGAACTGTATGACCTGTTTATCCAGGTAACTATCCGGCCACTTTTCAAGGAACCCATGCAGCTGCTCCTCCAGCAAAATACTAGGCAGCTTTTCAGGGAGCCTACCCAGCTAATTATCCGACTGTCGATCAAGTCACAAATATGGCTGCTCCTACATCCTGAGAACTATTCGGCTGTATATCCTGGAACCCATCCAATTATCCAGGAGTAATTAAGGAGCGCAGATAGGCCCCGACGGGATCTCCCTCTCTTCTTGGCATGAATTTCGAGAATTCCTTCAAGGCATTCTACGATTCAATCTAAATCCGGAATTCTGGAGAAAAGATCATAAGGGCCCAGCAGTTTTTTTTCTCAGCATTGAGGCTTATTTCATTAATATGCGCATCCCGAATATCCATAAAACAATAACCGCCGTATCATCGTTAAAAAAGGAGGGTGGGCTCTACAATGTTGGGAAGATTACGGAGGCCTAAATTTCGCCTGGGAGCAGTTTAAAGACCTCCTCCTCAAACAGTACGATTCGCCGAGTATCCTGGGAAGATTACAAACCCAACTTTATTCCGTGCGGCAAACCGATAAGGAATCCGAAGGAGTGTTTTTACATCGCAAGAGACTTCTGTATAAGAGACTGCACCCCCAGGCCTCCGAGCTGAGTTTGGTTATAGCTCTGATGGAACTAATCCACCCGGTAATCCGGAACAGAATCAGAGCTTCCGCTCCCATGACTTTTAAGGCTCTAATATTACGGACCGTCGAAGCTGAACACGACAAGAGGAAGGTGAACCGTGCTACACCTAAAAAAGAGAAACCAATACCTCCAACAAAGGTGAAGACCCCAGGGACGACTGCCAAATGTGGGCATTGTCCGGGTCAAAATGATTATAAATATTGTGACGTGTATTAGAAAAAAGTGACCGAACGCACTGCCAGGCAAGGCTGGAACACGGAAAACTGACGACGGGCAGTGGACAAGACGCCCCCCACCGCCCCCGACTATCAGTAGCCATTTTATCACCAACTTCCACAGAATATCTCCGATTAGCCCGAGTCCGAGGTCACTTAAATGGGGATGACATCGTGGGGTTACGGGATACGACCGCTACGGAAAACTTAATTCATTCGGATAACCTAAGTGAAAAACTAAAAAAAATCAATGACACCCTGCATCCTAGAAGCAGATCTAGCTACACCCGGGGCAATTATGATGACCCAACGTAAAGTAACCCTTTCAATCATCCTTGGGGTAAACCAGATCAAGTTGCCGTGTCTTATCAGCAGTGAACTCCGCGAACCCGTACTCCCGGGATTACCCTGGATGTATGACTAGAAACTCTGTATCAATATTCCTGAGGGAAGTTTCTACGTTGGTAGGGATACCAGGTACACCCTTTATTTAACGAACTGGATGCCTGAATTCCATCAAGCTGAATCCCCAGTGATCCAAGTAGAGAACAAGTTCTCCTCTGTGTGCAAGGGCGAATTCAATGCCTTCTTGCGGCGATTACAAAAAACCCTGGATCCTCAAGGAAAATCAACCCAAACTTAGTCGGCTCAACATGAAATACGGCTAATAAGTCACAAGCCTTTTCGTTTTCAACCGTATCCTTGTTCTAAGGAGAAGAGCGGTGATTTTGGAACAAGTACAGGAAATGTTTGCAGAAGGAGTCATTGAACCTTGTCAATCACACTAGTTAACCCATTGTACTGGTCAAGAAACAAGATGGGAAGCGAAAATTTTGCATCGATTTTCGTAATACGAATTTCATTTTGGACGATGCTACCCATACGCTACCTCGAATTCAGGACTCGATTAACGAACTCGGGAACGCCAGTTTTTTCTCAACACTGGATTTGCGTACAGAATATTGGCAAGTGCTCCTATACCCTGTGTTATCAAAATATACCGCCTTTGCCGTACCACATGGGGGCACGTATCAATTTAAGATAATGGATTTTGGTTTAAAGAACGCGCCTATAACCTTCCAATTTTTGATGAGCCAAACCGTCCTACAGGGTTATATAAATAAGTTTTGTCTTGTATATTTGGATGACATTGTCGTGTATTCGAAAAATTCGCAAGAGCACCTACTGCACCTCAACCTGGTTCTCGAGAGGTTGGAGTTACATAAACTCACATATTCTTTGAAAAAATGCATCTTTGGTCAGACAGAACTTCGCTACTTAGGTCATCTCATCTCTTCAGAATATAATGAACTGCAAGAAGAACACGTACAGGCAATATTACAGGCGGCCCCTCCAAAAGGACGTCGGGGACTTCAACAATTCTTGCTAGTCTATCGTTGGATTCACGAATACGTGCCAAAATTCTCAGAGGTATCCGCTCCCCTCACCCATTTAACCCGGGAGCCGAGAAACCTTTCGAACAAATCAGAACCCTATTCGCAAAGGATCTACGACTGGCCAGGCCAAACACGCACTGGTTCCTATGGCTTCAAACAGATCTCAACCCCGCCGGGATGGGGGCCGCCTTAGATCAGTCAACCCCGGAAGGAACGAATCAGGTCTTAAGTTACGCACTTCCACGTGAAAACCCACTGCAAAGTTCTAAATTGGCTAGAGAAAACTAAGGACTCTAAGACTAAATTTGGATCGTGGTATAGTTTTTTTTGCAAAAGTTCCATTTCGATCTTCATCCACGTACCGTTAGGGGAAGAGAATTTTCACGCGCACTCTCACTTCATCCTGAAATGAAATCCCAAATAGACGTTGATGAAAATGAACAAATTTTGCCTCCAGATCTCAGGATTCTTGAGTCAAAAAAAAGTCCTGTCCTTGTGGCCCAGTTAAAAAGTGAAAATTTATACGAGGAGAATGTTCATTCGCAACAAGATGATCCTGACATCACCAAGCTGGTTACAAGGTGGACGTTTATCGCAGATAAAGCCCATCCGACTGGGAGAGAACAATCTTTCCACCAGCGTTACAAACTGTCTAACTCTGGGTTTTATCGATTGTCCGGGAATCAGTGGTTACTCTGTGTTCCAGACGAATCACAGCAACGAGTTTTATATGAGATTGCGTTTGGTGCATCACCCCCACAAACATTGTTTGGTGGATCATCTCCACAAAGATTGGGATGCGAGAATACATGAGATTTTATTCAATCTGCGTAGCCGATGCAACGCTGCTACCCCTGAAACGCCCAGCCCGATCCTCTTTGGAGCATCACTAAAACGCCCAAGAGAATGGCCCGCCTGGAAGATGTTCGAATCAAACAGGCTCACTATATCCAACGCTACTCCGTCCCTCATAAGACGGGTTCGCCATACCATTTTGGTGATCTGGTTAAAACACGTGCACATCACCTTTCGGACAAAGAGAAGTTTAACGCAGGACTGGCGATACCCTGGCAAGATCCTTATCCAATAAAGATCTTTCTCAATAATGACATTTACCGCATCGACCAAGATGGCAGGTTAGTGAACGTACATGAGAAGGATCTACGTCCGGTATATTCTCGTGCTTCTCAATCAACATTTTCCGCTAATCGAGACAAGGACAAAGCACCAATCAATCCTGCGATCAGCGATCACACCCAGGATGGAAATCCCACTTTCCACGAGACACCTGAGGGACAAAAGCAAAAACCCCCAGGTGAAATTGAGTCTGCTCAACCGGCTGTCCCGGTAGGAGATCAGAATAGCACACGATGTTCAAGAATGAGATTTAAATCAAATTTTCAGCTACTGTAAATTTGATTGTTTCTATCGTTTCTTATACATATTTTAACAAATTTATATATAATTAAAAATAATCGGTGGAGCACTTTCTTATAAATTAAAAAAAAAATGCTATCAAAATTTGAATTTCGGAATTTTAAAGAAAATTCAAAAAGTTGTCATGATAATCTTTTAGGGAATTCAAAAACACCATCTTTCTCTTCCTGACTTTTTTTCATATCGTGCGTTATTTGGGTTAAAATGTTCATTTTCGTGTTTTTTTTTTAATTTTGTAAATGCTATAACTCTGGTAATTTTTGATTTGATGAAAAAAGTCATTAGGATAAATTCTTCGAATTTTTGAAGACTATGAATAACCGTACAGAGAATTGTTACTTGAAAACAAAGTGATCTTAAACATATTAAAAATGTGCCCACTTTTTGAATTTTTATCCAAAATGGCTGACTAACGAACTTGACCCTTAGTTTAGGACACTAAACGAGTGTACCAAAGGCCAATCTAAAAGATTAATTTTTTCAAAAGTTATTGAGTGCTATATTACCACGAGCCTTATATTTTAGTAGTTTTGCGACTTTTCACGCTAAAATTGTATGAGTTCAAGCAAATATAGCAAAAACTTCGGGCCAATTTTGCACGTTCAAATTTCATGTGATGGCTGTAAGAAGAATACAATTGGGGATTTGCTTATACAAATCGAGGACTTCATATTGAATTGAACCTTTCTTTCATAATTTAAATCTAAGGCGATCACTCTCGCATTGGTTATCTAAACTAAACTCTCTACTTTCTGAAAAAAATCGTTTTAGTACACATATCAGGCAAGCTTTGAATCTCTTTCAGATTATTCTGAATTTTTTCAACTTCCCTAAAATGTTCTGAATTCCACGGAATTGCATAAATAATTTAAATTTGTGGAATTCCCTTAATTCTGGAAATGTAGACAAATTTAAGGAATTTACAAAGAAATCAAGGAATTTAGAAAATCTCAAGGAAGTTAAAATTATTCAAAATAAATTTAAAAAGTTTAAAAGTATTCCAAGAAATTCAAAAGAATAAAAAAGGATGCAGAGTTCTATGAAGTCAAACGAATTCAAAGGAATTTTAAATAATTGATAGTTATGCGTGCCAAAATCATATCTGATTATCAATAACCCTTAATATTCACAATAAAGAAAAAATAACTTGACATTGTGTTTATGTAATTTACGTGTACTAATTTTTGCTAAATGTTACCTTGGCACTAGGCAGAAGATCCTCTAAAATGGTCAGTATGGCATGTAGTACCCACGCCTGTAACTCCTGTGAAAGTAAAAACACGTTTTAGAATTCACATAAATAGAGGAAGCCTAGAATTTACAATAAATATCTGATAAACCGTAAAAAAATCTGAATCACAGTAGCATCTTTATTCACGAAAATCATTATTCACATAGCTCATTTTTGGTAGTTCCATTAATTCTTATTAATTCAGCAAATAAAAATGAATAAAACTTTTTCATAACCATATACTAAACTGAAAGAATCTTATGCACATTTAATCGACTTGATTTGCTTTTTCTTCCGTATTCGATTTCATCCTGGGCCTATCTGTAGAAATTGTCGGTATTGATTTAATTCAAGTGAAAATAATTTGAATGGTAGACTTTCAGCTTGAAAATACAAAAAAAATCGTTTGGACCGTTTAAGAAAAACTTTAATTTTAAAATTTTTTAATGAGGTTAATCAACATACTTTCATGAAAGTATGTTAAAAATCAAATTGAAAGCCAACAAATCTAAAAAATGGAAGAATAAGTGGAATACATGAGGTTTTTTTATTTTTCCTGTGCAATCCACCCGAAATCATAAGTATTTCTATAAGAATCAAAGCATGTAAAATTTCGTATAAAACTTAAATATTAAAAAAATATTCTATTTCTAAAAGTTTCGGAGTAACAGGCTACCTGCGAAAGTACATTTTTTAATAAATAATTTTTTTAATTACATTTTTAGGATTTCAGTAATATCTTTTTTTTATATGCTTGGCTGGTGAATATGCTTGGCTTGGTGAAAGTTGAATAAAATAGACTTGTGCAGACTATAACTCCGAAACTTTTAGAGGCAGAACATTCATTTATGTTTAAGTTTGGCTGCAATTTTTATTGACTTTTGTTCCTGTAGATGTATTTAGGACTTACGTTGGCTTGGAGAGAAATAATTTCCAAAATACTTTTATTTTTCCACTTTTTCTCCAATTTCTCATATTTATAACACAGTTTCACATATCGAAAATGTTTAGTAGCTAGAGCCTCCTTTTTCATGTTGAACTAAACATTACAAACCAATATGTCATTTTTAAACTAATTTTATGAAAATATGTTCATTATCCTCTATCAAAAAATCATAAATTAAGTTATCATAAAAACGTCTCAAACAATTTTTTTTATTTTTGGGGTCAAAATGATTTTGAGACATCACCAAAATAGAATTTGGGTTGGACAATTCATAGAGGGAAGATGTTAATAGAGGCGAAAATGCTGTGGTTTAGTTTCTGAACCATCTACGCATTGGCGCTATTTTCATAAACCAGTGCTTCACCGATATAAAGCATGTTTAACAAAATAAATTGGACATATTAAGCCAGTGCGCCACGTGCTTTAACTTTAATAGTATTCACGATATTTTTTCCTGATAAAGTTGATCAATCGTTCACTAATCGAGTTCACCTCCTTTGCTGTTACAATTTTTCAAACCACGTTTCTCGCCATTGATTTTTATAAATATCAAAATATACGGTTTATAACTAAATTACAGAAAGATGGCCGCCATTTTTATTGAAAATTTTCTTTCTCCACTCCTTCTCTATCCAATCTTTCCGCCAGCTAACACCAACTTAGAACTAATCTGGAACCCTCTCTGCCTCTTTGCGGCACACACTTTGGCCATTGACTCAAGAAGCCAATATTTACTGTCTCTTCTGTATGTTTGAAAGGAAAGAAAGTAAAGAAATCTACCGTTTAGGTGATGTATTACATGGATTTGTTCGGCTTAGTCTCTGTTTGACACTGGAAAGTCCTAGTTCAACGGATTTAAAGGTACTGTCTTAGTTTGCACTCATGGGCACCGCACGGATTGGATTTTTCTTTTCGCTTTAAAGACCCTGTCGAAACTTGCCAAGAAGGATGCCTAAATTTTTAAATTCTAACAATAAAATGGTGGCGGTCGTTAACTGGTGATCACAGGCTTCAGAAACTCGTCATCCTTAGTGGCAATAATTCCAACGCTTGACCTCAAAATTATTGTCACTAACCTTTAAACAATTTCTATTTTCGCTTTCCATTCCTTTTCATCCTTACCGAATGCAAGTGTTAAAAGATACGTAACCTTGCCCCTCATAACCTCCGAACATCCAACGCTTGCTTGCGGCCTTTGATTTGAGTCGAAGTTTATTTTGCATTAGTATTTAGTTTGATTTTTCTGGCGCCTCATCCCCACAGAGAATTACATGATGGACACGGAATACCCGTTTAACAGGGAACTACAAATAGGAATGTTTCTCGGACATTCCACCGGTCTGGGGAAGCCGATCCTTGACCCGGACGAATTGGATCCTTTGAACCATGTTTTTTCTTTGGAAGAGTACTTGTCTGGTTGTCGGACTTCCAGTATGTCTTTAGGAAAGGGAGATCCTTCATGGACTGCGAGGCCACGCTTATGATCGAGATTATGACGAGAATTGGCACAGGGAAGTGAACGCTTGCCTTGGCCTTCGATTTGAAGGCGGCATTTATTGCGTTCCTCTCTGAAGAGCTCATCCGAGAGAAGAAAGGCCTGGAGGTCCAGGGCAGAATACATTATTTCCAGCGCGGCGTTAGTTGTCCCATCGCTCCCTGTTTTTACACTATAAGACATTAAACTAGATATCGTTTTAACAGTTTTTCATTAAATAAAATTTCATTTCCTTGAAAAAAAAACCTATTGAAATTAAATCAATTTTACTTAAGTAATATATCAAAACAGTTTTCCAATCGTTTTATATAAATGCTTAAGGGAAAACATGAATTTAAACGTCATCCAAAAGCTTGCTGAATCATTTAACGGTTTAACGAGTACTTACACTATTGAATATAATGTAATTGAAATTGAATAAAATTTTTATTTATGAACATGTAATATAAAAATAAGTAAACAACATTAAAAATAATTGATTGTACAAGTAAAATTTTAGAAAAAAAATATTTTTCAAGGGAACAAATATAAATGATTATTATTACACCATTAAGCCATTTCCCTTTCGAGGTAGGCGTGACTCACTCGGTTTGGGAAAGGAGTAGTGTGTGGAAGGGATAGAGATTTTTCAGATTGATCCAGAATTCTCGTGCTATTTAAGAAAATAACACGTTCGTTCCACAACACTGCTCCGACCCAGGTTGCTGATCAATCTCTCTAGCAATCACCCCAAGCGAAGAATCTCACGAAGTCATTATGTAAAGTTCCCCACTTGGGTCCATTAATATCCAACGTCTTTGTTTCAGGCGTCATTCACTCTACTGACACTCTTTTTCTTAACTATTTGCCGCCATACTTTCCTCTACTAGGCACGCTGCCATTTACTTTACCTTGATATACTTGTTTCGTTAGTCGTTCATTTGGCATTCTCTCAACATGTCCGAACCATCTTAACCGATTTCATTCCCATGTGTCTACTAGCGTCTCTTCTGCACCACATTCTTTTAGAATTGTCTCGTTACTTACTTTGTCCATCAGGGTTTTCCCGCATATTATGCGCATGAATCTCATGTCAATTGTGTTAATTTTACTCTTATCTTTTTCTTGATAAGTCCATGTCTTGCTACCGTATAGTACGTTCGGTACAAATATGGAATTATGTATTGCCATTTTAGCTTTATTTGATATATTTTTACTTCTGATAAGGGGACCTGCTCTACCAATAACCTTATTACCTTCATTTATTCGTCTATCTAATTCCTCATCTATATTCTCGTGTGTAGTAAATAAGCTACCAAGGTATACGAACTTATCAACTTGTTCAATTCTCTCATCATTTAATAAAATATTGCAGTGTTTTTTTACTCTTTCCTTAGAACACCATAGTTTTTGTTTTATTTGCGTTAATTTTGAGGCCCATGCTCTTCATGCTTGCATCTAGTTTATTCAACATTCTTTGTAAGTCTTCGATAGACTCTGCCATAACAACCTTATCATCTGCGAACGCTAACCCACGTACCTAAATATTTCATCCGTACATGAACTTCCTGGCATAAACCCACTTTGGACTTCCCAAATCTTTGCTTCTGTTTTTTCATTACCCTACGAGTAAGTATTTTTGAATATATTTTCCTTGCGGTGCTTAATAAGCTAATCCCTCTGTAATTATTGCACTCGCTTTTATCTCCCTTTCTCTTGGATATTGGTACGATAACTGCTTTTTTCCGATTGTCTGGGACGTCTCCCATCTTGAAACATAAATTTATCAATTCGCACAGTCTATGTGGTACGCACGCGCCACCGTGTTTAAGCATTTCAGTGTTAATACCGTCTACCCCGGCAGCCTTACCGTTTTTCAAGTTCTTAATTATATCCCTAACCTCAGTGACGCAGACTTTTTCAATTGAGTTTTCCATCGCATCGTGTTCAACATCGCAGTTGTGGTGTCCTATAGCT
>NC_046660.1:142509789-142511372 GCF_010883055.1 Belonocnema kinseyi
ACCTTCTGGTGGAAGAAGTTTTCTTCAACCCATCAGCATTTGGCCCGTATTTTCACCTCATATTTGAAGTCGGAAGAACCGATTCCAGAGTGGTTGGTGGAATGATGCACAAGGATTAAATATCTTTGTTAGTGAGAGGCGAGGGGACTCACTTTAATAAAGCATCTAGAAAACTGTCAGGTCAACCAAACTTTTGAATTGTGTAATTTGGATATCAGATTTGGATTCAGCGACCTGAAAAAACCTCCTGGTACCAATTTCAAAGAATGTTAGCTAAAATTCGACACTATTGGTCGTTATATTTGATTCGCCGTTTTGAATTTCCGACATTTTGAATTTCGTAATTTCAACACTGAAGTCGGCTTCAGAGACCTCAAAAATCCCCTGGTAATAATTTCTAGTAATTTTGGGCCGAATTCTACAATTTTGGTCGCTATATTGGATCCGCCATTTTGAATTTCGTAATGTTTACACTGGATTCGGTCTCAGGGGCCTGAAAACCCCCCATGAAGGATATAGTTTTTCACTTGAGCTTAATAGTAGAAATAATGTGTTCCTTCCAAAATTTTTACAGTGTTACGTATAGAGGTTGAACTAATAAAAAAATGTTTTTCTTTGTTTTTACTGTTTTTTTTTTTACAAAATGGTGGCCTCAAAAATGTCCTCCGTTCCAGCTTTTCGCTCAAATATTTTTGTTTGAAAAAATGGCGGACTTTTGAATTTTTTGACCTCATTTCTGCAAGTTAAATTGTTCATAACTTTGTTAAATAACAGTATTTGTTCATGACCTTAGTTCACACGATAGAGACACACTTGAAGAATGAGCTGTCCAAACTTCAAGTCAATCGGTTTCCAAGAGCAAACTATAACGGAGATAAATTAGTTGGTCTATGCTTAGAAAGGGGTCTGTTTATTACAAATACTTGGTTTAGGCATAAAATGATCCACATGTACACCTGGTCTAAAGGAAATAGCCGCAGTATAATTGACTTTGTTGTTGCGGATGAAAGACTAAAAGAGTTAGTCAAAGATACAAGAGTCATGAGGTGCTGAATGCAATACTGATCATTACCTTGTGATCTCAAAAATTAACTTAGGCCGAGGATGGAGAAAAAAGAGAACCAAGAAAGCAAAACAAACGCGAATGAAAATTGAGAACCTACAGAAACCGGATGTGCGAATAGATTTCCAAAATAAGATAATCGAAAGCATAGATAGGGCAACATGGGAGGACCGTGTAAAAAACAAAGATATAGAGGGCGCCTGGACAATGTTACAGGATATCCTTGTTAGATGTACGATCGAAGTGTGTGGTATCGCAGTTGTAGAAAGAATGTCTGGTGATGCGTGGTGGAATGATGAAACTCAGGCTGCCCAAAAAGCAAAAAGAGAAGCGTACAAGAGAACTTTGAACATCGCAGGTCTTAGCAATGAAAAAAGAAATAGACGTAGAAATGATTATAAACGCGAAAACAGGATATTTAAACGATTAGTTAAAGAAAGTAAAGATACAATTAGAGCAGAAGAAGAGATAAAAATACAAAACGACTTTAAAGGAAGCAGGAAACTACTTTATAAAAAAA
>NC_046660.1:142511472-142519670 GCF_010883055.1 Belonocnema kinseyi
AATTTTTTATTAAATTTTATATACCTGCCACACATAACCTCAACTAACCTTTCGACTGAATCACTTTTTTTTCTTTTAAAGATCGTTTCCTATATTTTATCCATCGTTTAAGCTGTTTAACACTGCGCTCTTCCACCGATTTGTGCACTAATTTTGTTCCTGGAACATCATCTTCTGTGATTTTTTCCGGATTTTTAAACATTTTTTGAAGACGACAGATGTCAACAAATGTAAATAATGGGCTTGCTCGCCACACTTTTCGGACTTTTTTCGCAGTTTTTTTCTGAATATACTTAAGAATTTGCTTTCTTTAAACTATGATTTATTTACACATTTATTTTTCGTTATTACTTTTATTTACAATATTTTCCATATATTTAGACACAAAACTGTTCGAAAAATACGGAAATGACGTAAAATCCTGGCACGTGCACACTATCGACGTCTATAATAAAAAGGTCTATTCTGAAACTGAGTTAGTATTGAAGATTTCAGCTAATAATTTTTATACTTTCTAAGTCAAATATAACAAAAAATGTATATTTTAACATTCTATAGTAGCGGAGACGAAATTTTCAATGTCTCTGAACACCCAGCTTATAAGAATAATTCGCCGCTTCTTACCTCTTATCATTTGAATCTCAGATTTATCGTTGCAATTTTTATAATCATACGGATTACAATTTTCGTTGCAGTTAGTCAAAAGCGTTTGATTCCCATATTTTATTCAATAAGTAAAAACACAGATTTTATCAGCAATTATTTACGAATAACCTGCAGATATTCACTTTATTTAATTAATTAAGATCGAAGTAAAAAATGATTTTGACACTTGTCAAACGTCAAATATCACTCACGTACCTTTACATTAGTGAAAACCAACTCCAATTTATAAGAAAGTACTTAATGCACGTCCCGAATGTATTTATTTTAATGTTATAAGGCCATATGATGAGTGTAACAGCTGATCAAGTCAGCCCTAAGATCAATATTTTTTCACCCATATTGAAAAATAATAGTTTAAATAACGCGGAAATTTTAATAAATATTAAAGGATCGTTTGTGGCCTTGCAAAGAATTAGAGGAAGAAAAAAGTTTATTTATGCAAATAATGATTATCGACGGACACATTTAGGTTTTACAGCAGAAGTTTGACTTTTAACTTTCTCTGACGGTAATCATGCAATCTGTTTTACCCACAGACCCCTAGAAGTTCGAATTTGTCTACTCGCTGCGCTAGTGCTGCTTTGACACAGCTGATATGACACAGACTGATACGTATGTCAGACCAAATATGTTTATTTGCATTTCAAGTGCAAACATTAGTTTTTGCATTATTGGTGCATAATGTTCGTGAGCGATTTTTGTTGTTTTTCCCCACTTTGATAAATAAAAACCTCATAACTAGCCCATTGACAACATTGCAAATTGCTTGCAGGGTTTGACGACAGCACGGTCGGTATTTCTCCAAAATAGAAAGTAAAAAAAAACTTTTTTCACTATTCTAATTATTTAGGACCAGAGACAAATTCTTGCATGCCTTCTATTTATCGCGCCAAATTTTTAACACAATATCTCATTCCGTGTGCACGTAAGTTGGGAAAGAAAACTTTCACTTCAGACGTAAGTTGGGAAAGAAAAATCGAAGACCAGGTTTGGTCACGTGACCCTCTCGTCACATGGCCTTAATTTTAAAATAAAAAATTTTAATTTTAATGTTGTGTTACATTTTTTTTAATTCGTAACTAATTATTTATTTGAAATGCGCGGTGACTCCTGGAGAACATAACATTTTTTCAGAATTTGGTTATACGTATATTTTGCGCACGTCTTTTGAGTCTCGAAGCCTTTTGCCAATCGGCGCAAGATATCGAGCGCGGGAGATTTGGAAACCGAATTAAAATCGCCTATATAGTACTTTTTTGCATTACAGAAATGCAAGACAGGTTGAATTGTATGCTAGAGTTTATATAATTATATTCCCTATGACTACATAGTAAACGTCCTTATTGTGTATGTTAAATTTAAAAACAGGGTTAGGACATTACCAAAGGGTCCAAATGGGAGCAATTACTATCTAAAAGACACTGGCTCCAGTAGAACATTAGTTAATCTCACCTATGGCCACGACTTACAACCATGAGATGGGTGACCATAGGGCACGATCAAATCACAATGACAGGCCAGGGAAGTCGGCCAGGGCCGTGAATTTGATCACAAATATAGTTCGTGTCTCTAAATCTTGGAGAACGATGTCAGGCCTCAGCGTGTGCATGACTGGCTCTGCACCTATCTACTAAGATGGGAATGAAACCGTCCTGGCATGCAAAAATGAAACCTGAAAGAAGTGCTAATGATCTGAGGAAAGCAAAAGTTTGCTTCTTCGACAAGGACGGGTTTTCTACATTTCTGTGAAAGTTTCCGGGCATTTTCAGGCCAAAAGTCTCGAAGCCGCCTTATACGCGGATTTGTAAAGGAGCGCACCTTTATCAATCATCTCGTGTTGTTGAACCTTTTTTAGGAGAGGATGAACTGATATGCAAGCTCTTATACATATGCATGATCTTACGTGTGGCGATATCGCGGTCCGCAAACTTACTCTTCGTCCATTGAACAACTACCCTAAACGAGTAGACAGATTTGAAGACAAAATCTGTGAAAGAAGATGCTTGTATCTGCTTCCCAGGCTCTTGTACTGATGTTACGCCCTGAATGCGGTTATGGGGCGCGTCCAAGTATATATAGATTTGTCAAGTGTCAATATGTCTAATAACACTTATATCCACAAGCTCAGGGTTATCGGGAACGCCAATAATCTTCCCTTTCTTCAGATGACTATGGCACACTTGTCAAATCCAAAGTCTATACCAATCTCTCCAGTGTACTTCTTGCCGGTATTTTAGGCCAATTGAAGTTTTCTTCATCCTAAGATGATATGAGGCTGTCGAAAAACTCCTGGAAGCGGATGTTTGACAGAAACAGGGAGATCGGTAAGAGGCCCCATAGGTCAGAGAGAAACTGTTGATTCTCCCTGCCTCATCTCTCTCTCTCTGCTGTGCTCTCCTCCTTGCGTCAGATAACACCTGTCTTTCAGTGAGTGGTTGTAGGTAATCAGTTCTTGGGCGAACTTTTGATTCTTTCCGTAATCGGTCTATCAAGTATTAGGTAGTCAATCACACACTGAAAACGGGACGCAATCTGCCTTGCCCATGCAATTTTCTTCTTCAGTTGATGCAAGCGTTTTTTGGTCCGCTACACAGTGGTCTGGAATAGGAATTTACTGTTCATAATCGCTTACAGGTCGTATTTCTTAACCGATTTAAATGTTTTTTTTTTTAAATGCTCAGCAATTAATTTTTAAGAGAATTGTGGTTTACTTTTAAAAAAATTTTTTGACAGAGCAACAATATATAAAAAAATATAGTAAGAAAATTGACTATTTTAGCGTTGTGAATTTTTATTTCAAGAAAAAATACAGATAGAAGCTCACTATCAGCCGGAATTATTGCACATGCATTCATAGAACATAATTAATTTTAATAATATTTAACTTCATTATTATAAACAATTTCCATAAACAAATTCTTTATAAACGAGTTTTTCTCATAGCTGAATTGATTTTTCTGAACAAAAGTGATTCACAATTGTCTTTAAAGCCATTTAGTATATACTTTAAGCTTTATCAAACAAAAACAATATAGATTGTTTGTAACAATTTAGTTAAACAAGTCTCCTAATCGGCCGTTTCCTCGTAGAAAAAAATGTTTTTTTCTTTAATAATTATTAGAGTGACATTTATTGCGGTGACTCAACAACGAAATTAAATAAAGAATAATTTATATGCTTGTTATAAACAATTTTTTTAACACATCTATGATTTATTTTTTTTACATGCAAAAAGGACGGTTTTCCACTGAAATTATCCGACAATAAACTAACAGTGCTTCCAAAATTGGATATGGGACATTAAATAATAATTTGCGTAATTGTTAATAACAATTTCTGTAGCAAACTATCCATAGCAATAACGCGGTACTTGCGTTTTTAGAAGTCACCTCTCTTTCATTTGTTTTACGCAACTTCCTGAAAAATAAATGAGGAACAACTGAAAATAAGATGGAATAACGCTGTACTTGCGTATTCAGAAGTCACTTATCTTTCATTTGTTTTGTACGTAACTTCATGAAAAACAAATGAACAAGTAACTCTCAACTAAAAAGTACAATTCCAGGTTCACCGCTAGGTGGGTATCTCTCGCACGCGCTCTCGCAAGAGAAATCATAATTTTCGTTTATATAACTGAGAGAGGCTGCGTTCAAATTATCTTTATATGATTTGCTTTTGGCGTCATTTGAAAATATATTCTGCAGGTTTGTATATTTCAATTGTTTGTATTATTATTTCTAAAAAAAATGGATACTCTAAAGGTAGGTGAGAAGGTCCTTTGTGATTTTCTTATTGCCAATGAGAGTACTGGCGTGCAAGGTTTGTTAAGTTTCATACCAACTAAGGAGAATCTTGATCCTGGGCATCTAGAAATAGTAGCTAATTTGTATTTTTTACCTATATTTCAGAAAAAATGTTTAAGTATAAAAAGTCAGTTGGAAAAGAGGTTCGAAAAGTGGCTAAAAACTGACTTCGTTGTTACTTTTTCTGGGATAAAATCAAAAGGAGGAAGAAAAAGTTCGGATACAAAATTCGAAGATGCTTCTCCTGCGACAAAGAGACGAAAATTAATGTCCATTGAAGAGAGTTTTACGGCTACGCATTTCTGCGAAGTTTACGAAAGAGTGGAAGAAAAAAAATTGCAAATGCCATAGTCGTTCTTTTGAATTCTGACGATATTGAAAATTTATACATTTCAGATAAATCTGACTTTGAATCATATGTGCCATACTCTTCAGAAAAAGCTTAAGCTTGATGCAACAGGTCAGACTATCAAAGTATCAATATAATACTATTCACTTACAGGCCAAAAAAAGAAAGGCTGACATTTATCCTTCATATGTGAATGTATTAGAGATTAAAAAAGATTGTTATCCTTCAATTATTCGAATATCGGAAGAAGGAGCCATGGTTGAGATTCAGTCTCTTATTGATCACACTATTCAACGTCTTTTTAAAGATGCGAATTTATGCCTTCCGATTTCAGAGAATAAATTAAAGATCACAAAACGTTATATACCTATCATGATTAAATATGCAAAGGAAACAAAGGAATTAACGAAATCGGAAATCAAAAATATTAAGACACAAGTTCAGAAGCTTAGACGCACAACAATTTCTACCACTAATGGTGTGTATATAGTGACAACAGAAATGAAGCTAACTATGTTGGATGGAAAAGTTTGTGCAGCTCTCACTGATACTCATCATCTTCTACTTGCTAGATTTGCAAAGCGACACCATCACAAATGAATGATCTAGAGCGTGTAAAGCAGAAGAAAGAAATTGTAGCCAGCTTATAATTTGGTCTTTCTACTTTGCATGCCTGGATTAGGTTCATGGAGTGTATACTACATATTTCTTATCGGTTACAAATCTGCAAATGGAACAAATGCAAGAAAGAGAATAAAGAAACGATGAAAGAAGCTAAGAAAAGAATTTGCAACGAATTTCAAAAGAAGATGGGGTTAATAATTGATCAACCAAATCAAGGATCTGTGTCAGAAATAACTGGAGTAAATAAAGAACACATTAAAATGTTTAGAAACATACTACAAATGTTAGTTAGTAGCAGAAAAATTGCTCCTCTCTTTTTCAACGAGTATGCTTTTAGGACAGCAAAACTGTAGGTGAGCTTATATCCATGGTACTACATGCCTTCTTCAGTTCATAAAATACTGATACTTGGGGGAAAAGTTATGGAGAATTTTATGCTGCCAATTGGCATGTATTCCGAAGATACTTCTGAAGCCAGGAACAAGGATATCAAGTACATTCGACAGTTCAACACACGAAAAATCTCTCGATTGCATACTATGCAAGACCTAATTCACAAACTCCTTGAGTCCTCAGATCTTTTCATTGCATCCTTGAAGCCTGAATGGGAAAAAGTTGAAGTTAAATTTGATCAAGAGAACTCGATGAACTAATAGAACAAGTCGAATCAAAAAATGATTCGAGTTCTGAATAGTAATTTATTTATTTTAAGTTTTTTATAATAATCTCATTATTATAAGTATCAATTTTTTCATTGATTCAATAACACAAATAAGATTGTCACAAAAATGATTGAAGAAAAAATAACTTTTTTCTACGACCAACCGCAGATTGTCACGTATTGTTTTAAAATTGTTATTAACAATTACGCAAATTATTATTTAATGTCCCATATCGAATTTTGGAATCACTGTCAGTTTATTGTCGGGTAATTTCAGTGGAAAACCGTCCTTTTTGCATGCAAAAAAAAAGAAATCATAGTTTTGTTAAAAAAATTGTTTATAACAATCATATAAATTATTCTTTATTTAATTTCGTTGGTTAGTCACCACAAAAAATGTCACTCTAATAATTATTGAAGAAAAAACATTTTTTTCTACGAGGAAACAGCCGATTAGGAGACTTATTTAACTAAATTGTTATAAACAATCTATATTTTTTATGTTTGAAAAAGCTTGAAGTATATAAATGACTTTAAAGACAATTGTGAATCACTTTTGTTCAGAAAAGTCAATTCAACTATGAGAAAACTCGTTTATAAAGAATTTGTTTATAGAAATGTTTATAAAAACAAGAGTTGTTAACTCATGCTAATTTTTTTGTTAGAAATTATGACTCTTATGAAAAATATTAGCAACTAGCGTGAAATAAACGATTTTTTCTATGATAAAAAAACACTAATAAGAATTTGTTTATGAAAATTGTTTATAATAATTAAGTTAAATATTATTAAAATTAATTATGTTCTATGAATGCATGCGCAATAATTCCGGCGGATAATGAGTTTCTATCTGTATTTTTTCTTGATAAAAATTCACAAAGCTAAAATGGTCAATTTTGTCACTATATTTGTTTATATATTGTTGCTCTGTGAAAAAAATTTTAAAAAAGCAAACCACAGTTCTCTTAAAAATTAATTGCTGATCATTTCTAAAAAAAAAACTTTTAAATCAGTTAAGAAATTCGACCTGTGGGCGATTATGAACTGTAAATTCCTATTCCAGACCAATGTGCGCTGGTCGGAATCCTCCGAGATATCCTCACCAAGGGAGGCATTCATTTCAGCCAGATCTTCGGGCTTAGAAGGAACCTGTATGTAAATGTTTTTGCTTGTCCTGAAATCGCCATTTTCGAGAGGTCGACACGTTGATTTCGCAATTACTTATGCGACACGTTCTGGCACTAAATATTGTGCAATATACAAGCCATAAAGTGTGCGTGAGCAGGGATAATGTTGGCATCTTGTCAGTCTGGCAAGTCATCTTCGAATTGCTTGCTCCAATCAATGTGGGTGTTTCGACGGTTCGTTGTAGTGTTTCCATCTAAATTATTTTCAGCACTTCAAACTCTAGGGTGATCGGCACTGTTTGCGGGCCCATTGTCGAGTGCTCTGCGCGTTCGATTGTTTAAAACCACTCAACGTTTTGGTGGTATGGTTGTGTGATTGTTGTTCCCATAAGCAGGTAAGGGAAAGTTCCGTCTATTCTTGTAAAGCCCCGCATGCAAGGATAAAGCTGCATATGAGAGGAAGCCCGCAGCCTAGAGTCACTATTAAAGACACCTCACCTAGGTGCCATTCATCTTTCGGCACTGTTGTTACGTCTCCGCTTAGGGGTTATTCCTTCGGGACGATCCCTTGAAAATTGTCCACGACTGCTTATTAATTATTGCAACCATATTCAGCAGAAGCCCTTGGTACAGTGACCCTCTATCCACAACCTGAAAACGCGTTCGGTGGCTTTGTCATATGCCATTCGTTTTAATTCCAAGAGATTCGGAACCGAAACTGGTTCGGTTCTGGCCTTAATATACTACCCATAATTTAGAAATTTAAATGGTAAGGGATGTGTAGAAGCGAGAGCTTTTAGATCAATAGCGATCGCCCTAGGTGGAGAACTTCATAATGCTGAATGCTCCCTCTTTCATGCTTTTTTATTTAACATTCAGTTTGCTTTCAATTCTCATCTTGTTATGTAGGTGAATAGGTGCAATCTCCCAAACCCATGTTTCGAGAGACAACCCCAGAGATGCACTTT
>NC_046660.1:142519770-142524156 GCF_010883055.1 Belonocnema kinseyi
AAAGAGGGAGCTCTTCTTAATATTTTGACACTAAAATCATGTCGATACACCTTACCGACTGCGAGTAAAGCCACCCACGCTTTAACTTGACAGACTGTACATTTATGTTATTTTCCACAGCCACTTTCACTAAGCAAAATTCTTTATTAAGGCACATAAGTATCTCAAATCTTTCGTCTTAGGCATCTTTAGCCCCGTTGATACCCTTCCTCATCCATTTCTTATGCCGGATTAAGACGATCTGGGGGTACCGCAGCCTGCTTGATCCCTCGGTGACTCTTTTCTATTGTTCAGCGCTGGACTCGGTCTCGAAGCTGGACGGCTCTCAACCGGCGGCTTCTCATTATGTGTATGAATCCTGTTGCGCCCTACCATGGAGGTCGAGTCGAAGGCGCGTTGCCGTGTTAAAATGTTTGGGTAACTGCAATGTACAGTAACGTACGTTAGTTAAAGAAATGTGTATACTATTTATACTAAATATGTTTATACAAAATTAAACGCGTGTGGAGACTAGTTATCAACGAAACGCACGGGTTTTTCTTTAGGATTTACAGAAGTTTTTAACCATTTGCATGATTTTCTTTATAGTTTTTTTATAATTTGTCTTGTATGGTAAACAAATTTTTTTGTTGAAAATTGATTTCTTTGGTTGAAAATTACTTTCTTTAAAGTAAAAATGAATTTTTATGCCAAAAATTTTAATAATTTTTGTTTCGAAACTGTCTAGTATTAAGGAATTTACCACAGCACCATTGTTTTAAACAATTCTTGTGGCAAAATATATAAAATTTAAGATTTTTTCAAATTAGAATTTCCTTTGATCGCCAGAATGGCTTCACTTATTCTTTAAAATAATAAATATTTAATAATATTTGATCAATTTTTATCAAATTTTCATAAATAAATTATATAAACAAATTCAAAAGTTTGATAAAACATTCAATTTTAATATTTTGCCACAAGAATTGTTTATAACAATGGCTAGTACCAACTTTTCAATTAGTTTTGTAATTAAGTGTCATTCGGACATTAATTGTGTTAACGATACTAAGACTATAAGACTATTTGTTAAATTGTTCATAAAATTTGTTTATAATAAATAACTGGAATAATGAACAAATTATTTGTATTCCATGAGTCCCTAAATATTCATTTAAGCCAATATAAAGTTTACCTGATCAGTTATTAGAACGTAAAAATTGTTACGTGCAAAATTACAGTTTTTCCATACTTTAATAACAAAATTATTGATAAGAGAATAGAGCAGACAAAAGTTCGGAGCGTCAAGCTTTTTAGAATTTAATAAGCTTTAATTAAAAACAAAAAAATTCAAAATCGGACCGAACTTGAAGGCTCTGGACATTTTTGAACGGAAAAAGTGCATTTCCTCCCACTGTGCGTGCCTTCGACTCGACCTCAATGGTAGGGCGCAACAGAGTACATACACTATATTCCATTTAAATGTCCCCTGTAACATAATGCAGAGGCTGCCGGTTGAGAGCCGTCCAGCTTCGAGACCGAGTTCAGCGCTGAACAATAGAGAAGGGTCGCCGAGGGATCGGGCAGGCTGCGGTACCCTGAGATCGTCAAGCCCTAATGTCTAATGTTCCTTCGTACATCCCCATCTTGGCATACATTTTTTGCTACAGCCATCTCGGTAACTACTGCTCAGGGTAGTCTGCTGGCAATCGAGATTCGGCAATAGAGATTCGAAATGAACTGTGAACTCTCTTCAAACATTTTGATAACAACGTTTATTATTTCAATTTTTAACATTTCTTTGGTCATACGGTCAGAAACAAAAAGACAGATTCTAGATGCTCTGAATAGTTTAATTTTCAATCTATAGGCAGATATACAGGCGTACTGGTAATGTATTTCGTAAAGAAGATCGACCTAAGTGCAATTTGGTCGTTTCGAGAAAAATGATTTGAAAATTCAAGATTGTACTACTCATCGCTGAATGTAAATAATTCAGTTTTTGTTGATTTATTGCAAAGATGTACTGTCGAATAATGGATTTAAAGCAAAAAATCTTCAATAAACATTTTTAACAATATTTTTAGTGAGAGATTATGCAAAAGCACTTAGGTCGTTTTTCGGGAGAACTACTAAAAATATGTTTTATATCTATAAAAACATGAGAAAAATTTAATATTAAGAGATATTTATTTAATGATATAAAAAAACAAATAAATGTTATTTTTTATTATTTGTTTATTGCCTGTCTCGTTGTGATAGAATTAGCAGTCATACAAGTATCCATTATTTTATACTTCAAAGATATATCGCTTTAAAAAAGTAAACGACACGACTACACTGCTTGACTTTCACGACTGAAGCACATGAGCGGAGTCAGTTGAGTCGAGCGGGAGACTACGCGGGCGATAACATGGTAGGCGCGTGGTTTCAAACACTCACAGTTTTCTCAGAAATTTATTAAATACTATGAAATTTGGTATAAAGATATTTTGGGCCCTCACCTACCTATTAACATGTTCTCCCGAAAAACGACCTAAATCGCCTTAGGTCGTTCTTCGAGCAACCGCCTCATATACTATATCCTATTCAAAGTAAATTAAGTTAATTATGTTATAACATTATGCTTTAGTGAGTAAAGAAAGGGAACGTTGAATATTGATAAAAGCTCATTCAATAAATGCGGCTTTATTGCAACAGAGTAATAGACTATAGAGAATTTACTTGCGTTTTTTAAATTTTATATTTCAGGGCATTAAGCAGTTTAATTTTAAAAAAAGGCCTTAGAATTCTCTATTGCAAATAAACTTTTAAAGTAGAACATTTCCTTAAGTTGCCTCTCATAAAAAAGTATTATGCAATTATTGTATTCACGTCAATTGCGTCCTCTGCACTTAGATTAGACTTTCTTAATTTATTTAAAGTTAGAATATACAATAAGTAGGTTTTAGATCCCGCTTTGCCACAATGACGCATTGTACCAGTGTGTCAGAGTGTGTAAATTCAAGAAGACGTTATTCCAATTTTTAATCTTTCTATTCGTACAGATACGGTGCAAAAGTTTAAGTTAGCGAATTCAATTCACTGCGTTAGTACGCAAATACTTCAAAATTGGTGAATACCTCTCAATTCGTGAGATTACTCCCATGAATTGAGAGTACACTTAAATTCTCCCCATTTCGTCCCGGCGAATTTCAGCAAGTGTTGATTTATAACATTATTTAATCCGTAATAAGAAAACCAACGTGAGGGGCATACAGAATTTATGATAAATATTTAATAAATTGTTCCTTAGCTCATTGGGGACACTATGTACTAATTCACGAGGGGTCGCTGATTCAAGTCTCGACGCATGCATCAAATCGCTACCATGGTGAATAACTTTCTCCCGATAAATAATGTATTGAGAATACACCATGACAATTTTTAACATTTATATCAACCAACAAACGAATAATCGCAAGTTATCTATGATAAAACATCGATTTTCAATCAGCATTTTTGTTAAGTTTTTTGTTTATCTTCAGTAATAATTGTCGAATGAAAAAGTGTACTGACAAAAGTTTGTCGGCTGTGTCAAGACGAATACGAATGTATATTTTATTTTACGTTTCGACCACTTTTATCTCATCAATCGATTTTCCCGAGTAGACAATACTTCTACGCTTTTCGAGCACTGAACGAGTTCTTGCGTCGTTCATCTCAATTTTACTACATAACAGATGCGGACCGAGAAAAAATGTTCTAACACATGGACGCTATGTAATTTTCCTCTTATAATCTAATCGTGCTATTTGTTTTTCATGTAACATGATTTATAAACAAAAGCAAACGCACATAAGTATCTAGGCGCTGAGTTCAATATATGATGTAATATCTATATCTTGCATTGTTTGAGAGAAAAATTAGAAAATTATATATTTTCAGGAAAACCAATTATTCCATCCTCAAAAATGATTTAGCTCGCATCCTTCTAAAAAGGATGCAAATTATTATGCAAATATTGTAAATAATAAATTAAATAAATGTTGAAATTTTTTCTTCATATTATCAAAACTCGAAGCAGAGTGTCAAGAAAATTGTATGGAAAACCCCACTTTTATTACCTTATTCCAATACTTTTAACCTTTCAGCGGGCGTGCTGTCGTAAAATGTACGACAACTGCCCACATTTATATCGTTCCAGAGTGGGACCAGATCGCGAAAGCCCAGCCAAAAGTATAAAATAGGCCAAATTTTGTTACTCGGGGGTTTTTTGGGTCGCTGAATACGAATACGATATCAAAAATTTATGATAGAAAAAATGCACTACGAGGGTAGTTCAATAAGTCCTTAGAATGACCAACAGATGGCGCGCGAATCGCTCCAAATCATCTGTTTTCAGTCAGCACCACTCCCGACTAGATA
>NC_046660.1:142524256-142542344 GCF_010883055.1 Belonocnema kinseyi
ATAGAGCTCCAAGGAGATTATGTTGAAAAATAAAAAAAAATTTACCCAAAAAAAATTGTTTTTATACTTCATTCTAAGGACATATTGAACTACCCTCGTACTATATGGTGGACACATATGCTCAATAATTTAGGGGTTGTTTTTGGGGCGTTGTGGAATATTAATGTGGGCTTGGAAACATAATATGGGGTTTTGTAAAGGTGGCGCTTGTGATTAATGTTCATTTGAAAATTTTACAGCTGTTTTACATGACATTTTGGAATTGTTGGGTTGAAAGTGATAGGGTTAAATTTGAGGGGTTGTTCAATATTATTGATAGGCTTAGAACATAATGTGGGGTTTTAGAAAGGTGAACCGGGGCTTCTGTTTTCAGCTTAAAGGCTTTGTGGCTGTTTCACATGTAAACACTTTGGAATTCTTTCGTTAAATTGGATAGACCCGAATGACGCATAATTTCGTGGAAGAAATTTGTTTCACATTCGGAAGAATACATTTAAAATGAATTTGGTCTATAGACATTATATCAAAAACATTTTAGGTAAAGCACAACTAATATGCCCATTGAAATAGTGCTTAGATATTGGCATTTACTACACGATACTACTTTACGAGCAAGTTTGCCGAAAATTATATAGTAACGTTCATTCGGCATGAAAATTACATGAATGAGTCATTCTTGGCCTAGTGAGCATTCGTTTACTTGTGGAGTTAAGTATCTGCGGTCAGCAAGGATTGCGAGGAGAGAAAGTTTCGTTTAATATATACCCGTCGGACTCTCTTCGTATCCTGTGGATACGAATGAATTCTGTGGATGAAAATATAGTAGTTTCTTGGATTTCGTTAGATCAATAAGAAAAAATAAACGAACTTCATGGGAAAATATGTGTACTCTTTAGATTATTTATCAAGAGGAACAATACAAAATCACCCCTGCGTTTGGCTGAAGTTTTACAATTGGCATTTCTCGAAGGTTTTCAGGGCTATTATTATTTAGATTTCTTGGGTACGCTTGCTTTTTTTGTTTTGTTAAAAGCCACGCGGATTTCATCATTTACCCAACAACCTCAAAGTACCTTCAGACATTATTTCTACAACCGAAGTACCACAGACTTCAGATGCTCTGTCAAATATGACATCTAATATTTAAAACCTTTGAACCTTAGGTAACCATGATGAACAGCAAATGATATTTCAGATAAATTAAAGTATATTTTCAATTTAGTAGGTAAATTATCAAAATTCCAGTTAAAGCTATGTATAAAAACTTACAGGCGATCTAGTTGCAAATAGTACACAAACATTTCGACAAATAGGCATGGTTGACGCCTTAACGTGGAAAAGATTTAACGAATAAAAAGAGATTGAAATGCTCAAATGTGTGAACGGCCCAACATTCTTTCCTGTGGTCTTAGATAAAATGATAAATGGCATCCGTGTGGATATGAGGGTAACAAAATAAAAAGTACCCTATTCCAGCGATTGAAGAAGTTCCTAAACTTTCAAATGTGCCAGGCATTTCCTGCGAACTTGGCGATATAAAAGATTCACGTTTGCAACAAATTCTTCACTTAAAACAGATCATAGAATGACGGATCGGCTCCCGTAAGGGCACGAAGAAGCCTTTGTATGATGTTGTCATATTCAGAAAATGTACGAACAAAAACGCCACCAAGAACTCAGAAATGCCATGGATTTTTCATGAAAATGACTTAACCCTGAACCCATGTGCAACAATATGTGATGTCTGCGAACAAAGGACCCGAGGCACGAGTTCTGATTTTACCAGGACGGGCGATCGTAGCCGAGCCCCGTTTCCGCCCCAAAATCACATTCAACCAGGAGATTCCAATCCAAACTCTGGATGCCCCCTCATGTACCCCTCCTTAAGACTTTCCTCTTCCGACCTACATTTTTCTTTGAACAACTGAAGCTTTGGAGATAGCGACTAGTTGTGCCAGATGTAACTCTGCAATAAAGACGCTGAGTGAGCTTATCCTTTCGTAGCCTAAGGGAAGGTTCAGTCACCTCAGAGAGAAGAACACGAATAGAGGTAGGTCTAACGCACCCTCTAACTGCACCCTGTTCAATGTACTAAGAACGGAAAAACTCGGATTCGCAAAAAGTGGAGCACCTCATTAAAGATAGGCTCAGACGAGATGCCGATGAACCATTTCTATTAATCGCGGGTCAGCACCCTAAGTAACTCTAGCCGTAACGTAAACCACGCAAACTGCCCGAATCGCAATTTAATTGATGTGAGGAACTCAGAAAAGCCTCATATCAAGAAGTATTCCCAAGTACAGAAGGGTGCCTGTCAAAAGAACACGTGTACTTCAATTGTGCGGAAGAGGTCTACCTGAACCAATCGGCCCCTTGTGACGACTCAAAGCTGACTTTTGGGAAGAGAGATGGGCAATCCGAGGCTTGTTAGCCAAGGGGTAAGCATCTCGACCACCATCTTAAAAAGAATCAAAAATGCGTTAATATGTCCACCCCTTATTGTCACAAACAGATCATCTGCATATTTGAAAGGTTTTATTTCCTCTAGTATATAATTCTCAAACGTGATTGATACCATTCCTTGTAACTCTCGGCTCAACCCCGTCAGCAGAGCAGGGCAGCTTACGGCTCCCTGCTAGAAAAGCTGTAAACTTGAATATTCTATGCAGCACCCCCGCCTCTTTAAGGCTATTGATAAGAATAGCGGGAAGCACAGATTAAAAGGTCCCCATAACATCAATAACGAAAGCTAGTATAGGTTCTCCATCCCCAAGACTACGCAGAATATTCCCAGACACCGAAGCTACACAATCCAGTACAAACCTATCCCTCCTGAATCAGAACTGACATCTTAGAATCCACGCATCGATCACCACAAAAAACTCGAGGTGACGCTGAATCAACCTCAACTTGCCTATAGTACACGTGAGCTACATTATATTCCTATATCGTCAAAGTTTTATTAATTTTATTTGTTTAATTGAAATAGGATTTGAGCGAAATGTTAAACGGAGCATTGTGTGGATCAAGCCCAATCAATTGAAATCAAATTGATCGAATTGATCAAATCAAGCCATCCTGAAGCCTACACAGAACATGAGAATTAGGATCTATTAACACTCCCGTATTCCTAGAATCATTCCTCGACGCCAGAAACAGAAAAAATAGAATAGGAAATAGAAGTAGGTGGCAGGGCAGAGGTAGAGAAGAAATGTGTTTTGGAGAGGGCAGAGAATACGATAAATGAGAAAGTGGGAGAGTGTAGGACTGAAGAGGAGAGAGTGGACAAGAAAAGGATAAGAGCAATGGAGTTGAGAATGGAGAGAAAAGAGAAGGCAGATCGGAGGAATAATATTGTGATAAGAGAAATGAAGCTAAAAAACGGGAAAAAATAGAGGGGTGGGAGCGATGCTACAGAGCATAGGGTGGGTTAAAGGCAACGTAGTAAAAGTTAGGCTGAAAAGGAGAAAGGAGAATGAAGTGGCGGTGGTGGAATTGGAGAGCTGGGAAGAAAAGTTGTGGGTAATGCGAAACAAAAATGGGATAAAGGATAAGAAGGTTTTCATCCATCAATATCTGACGAGAAAGGAAAGTGATTTGCCGAGAATGCTGAACGACAGGGCTAGGAGGAAGAGGAGTGAATGGAGGGCGGTGAAAGTAGGGTATCAGAAGGAGACAGAAATTCGCAGTGGAAGGGAGGACGGAATCAAACGATCAGCCATTAAGTTAGTGAATAAAAGAGGAGGTTGACGAAAAGCATGGTGAAGCAGAAGGGTCGTTAGGGGAGAGGTTGACATGGACGACGGAGGCGATAGAGAAGTACCAGAAGCAGTTGGGAAAGGTAAGCTTTGAGGATGAACGTAGAGAGGAGTACGTAGAAATGAGGAATGAGTTTAGGTTGATGCGTCAGAAGAAAGAGCAGGAAAAGGAGAAAGATTTGCAAGAGGCGTTGAGAAGCATTAAGATAGAAGGGAACGTGTAGAAGATAATTAATATGTTTAGGAAGCGTTAGATGGGGATAAGTGAGAATATAGGGAGTGCGGAATGGAGAGAATATTTTTAATATTTATTTCAGGGCTCTGATACACGGACGAGAGATGAGGGGGTTAGAAGAACGATAGTGATAGATGGAGACGCGATGAATGACGAGGAAATAGACAAACAGATAAAGAAGCTGAAAAGCTGTAGGGCAGGAGGGCTGGGCGGTATAGAGAACGAAGCCTGGCTTTTGGACACACAAAAGGTAAGGTAGAGGCTGAAGGAGTTAGTGAAAAGAGTATAAGAGGGGGAGGGCGGATTCCCAAGAGGGCGGAGGGAATGGTTGATCGTACCAAAGAGAGGCCTGATCAGGAGGGTGAGAGAGGTATATGAAGGGACGAAAGATAAAGTGACAGAAGAGGAGGGAATCTCGGAGGGTTTCTGGATGGATAGGGGTTTGAGGCAAGGGTGTCGGCTTAGCCCAACGCTTTTTGCAATTATAATTGTGGATATGGAGAGTAAGCTAGCGACCGGAATGGTATAAGGGGTCAGGATATGGTCACTCGCATATGCAGATGACATAGTGTTGCTAGCAAAGAGCGAGGAGGCTTTAAAGGAGATGATGAAAAGGTTGAGAAGTTACCTAAATAAAAATAGCTTACAGTTGAACGAACAAAAGTCCAAGCTTATAGTGTTCAAGAAAGGAGGTGGAAGGGATACTAGACGTGAGTGAAAGTGAACGAAAAAAGCGATACAGGAGGTTCAAGAGTTTGTGTACCAATTTTTGCTGTTTCGGGGGAATAGGAGAGTGGATGGTCATATGGAAGCGGAGTAAGAAGGGCAAATGTGCTAAGGAGGCAGGTGTGAGGGCTGGGAAAGAGGTTGTTCGCAGATGATTTGGAAGGAAAATAAAATTGTACGATTCGCTAGTGATGAGTGTCTTATTTTATGAATTGGATGCGTGGGGGTGGAAGTTAAGTGAAGACGTAAATAGGATATAGAAGAGGTGTGTTTAATGGACACTAGGGTTGGCAAGGAATACGCCTGATTTTATTTCAGGAGGGAAACAGGAAGAACGAGTTTAGGGATTACAACGGGAAGTCGAGCGTGTAGATGAGGAGAAATTTTTTGAAGGGGGAGGAAGTAAGCTGGTTAGAAAGCGTTGATGGAAGAAGGAGAACAGACGTAGGGGTGGGAAGGTGGATGTTGAAAGGCAAAGATATTTTAGAACGAATGGATTGCAGATGGACGAAGTGAGAAGGATGCACGAGGAAGGAAGGTATATTAGATGGTTAAGAAGAATAACATGGAGAGAGAAGGTAGAAGGGGAGGAGAGAATAAGGCAGGAACTTATAACGAGGATGACATGAGGATACATGTAGGATTATAATAGGTTCTGGCTTTCTAGAGAGAAGAGGATGTGTGAATTATGCAGGAAGGGGAATGCAAGAGTGGAGAACTGATTAGAGGAGTGTAGAAGCGGTAAGGAGTAGGATAAGCATGGAGGTATTGTCGGATGAAAAAGGGGACGAAAGGGCAGTAGCATGGGTGAAGGGGGTGTTGGGTAAAATGGAGAAGAAGAGAAGGAAGAAGAGGAATGAAAAAGGAAAGATTGTAAATAGAAGAGGAAGAAGGTTTAAGAAATGGGTGAATATTGTAAATATTAGAACAAGGAAGGCATGGCTATAAGAGCGATCGGTTTTACAAATAAGCTGTGGATGGGTGTTAGTTTTTAAGTTAGTTTGAAGAAAATTGAAAAGAAAATGGAAGTATAAGCATTTCAATTTTTCAAGGCCATCAGGCCGAAAGAATAAGCGTTTATCTATCTATATCTTGCAGTCTTGGCCGGATAATATGAACTGTTAGTAAGGTTGATATACACCCCCCACCCCCATGCCAATTATAAGAAGGAAATAATCTCAGGTATTTCTGTGCTTCTTCCTAACTATAATAACATCATTTTAATTATTCCGCCAGAAATCAGATCGAAATCTGTAAGGATTCGTAGAGAATACGAGCCGAGTCCCCGCAACGACCGCACGATCGGGCAAATCTCAGGCCTGTGCAGCGAGTGCGTCACTCGTATTTTATACGTATTATACGACTACGCGCGTTTGGAGCTCCCGATTCCACAAAAACGATTTCGATTAGTTGATATCGGAATTCATCAAAATCGTTAGGATTCGCATGAATTCTTTCATTTTGTTCGATGAATTTCATGTAAATCCTTATTTGGAAAACCCGTCGTTAGGCTCCTATAATGACTCCTACCCTCGACCTGCGCGAGGATCTCTTTGATGATAGTAAACTCTCCTTCACAGAAATCTCCCCTGTGTCCCTATTGCACGCAACTTTTGAAAATAGCAGTCATCCGTCCTGATTCCAAGATTACAAAGCCTTCTTCACCTAATGACTTCCGCCCTATCTCTATTTAGAACGCTCTGTCTAAGCCGCTTAACCAGATTGTACAACGCCAGCTGAAGGATTTTCTGGATGCAAATAAATAAATGGATCCTTTCAATACGGCTTTAGAGCTAAACGTAGCTCCTTAACAGCGTCTCTTAAATTTGAAACTGATTTATTGAAACAGAGTTTCGGTTAGACTGGTTAGTAATTAGATAGATTATTTTTAGAGGCCTAAAACCAGTGTTTGATGTTAGAATACGACAAAAGTCGGTGTCTATTTTATTGCCCATAAGTAGAGAAACTACTATACCTTAATTAATTTTCCTAACACGAAATTAATTAAAAACCCAGTGAATTTTTTATAACTTATTTTTCTCACGTTTTTAATTAATTTCGCGTTAAAAAAATTAATTACGATACAGTAGTTTCTCTACTTATCGGAAAACTAACAGACAGACACCTCTGCCGTATCCTAACATGAAACTCTGGTATTAAGCCTCTAAGAAATATTCTATCTAACGTCGCTTAAATTCACTACCGTTATTAAACAGACAATGGACAAAAAAGAAGTCAAAGTGGTAGTTTTATTTGATTTCTCCGAAGCATTCGACTCGGTGAACCATACCCTTTTACTTTAAAAACTGAAGTCTTTTAAATTGTCTGGTTTAGCTATTAAATGGTTTGAGTCTTATGTCAGCAATTGGTGAGAAAATATCAGGAATAGCAAGGGAGACTTAATCTACAAGGTACAGCCTGGGTAATGTCTTCTCTAGGTCCTACAACATGCAGGTGACATTAAACTCTACCTATTAGGACCAGCGTCTGATCTGGAAAATATGCTAGGCTTGGTTCAAATCGACGTAGAATTCGTGGCGCATTGGGCTGTGACAAACGGGTTCATGTTTAACACGATTGCACACGTAACGAAAATCTCGAAAACACCTTTAGAATCTTATAACAGCTACATAAAGGAAAGACTCCCTTCCTAAAAGTGAACACATCTCTTCAGATCGTCAGAGAGCTGGGTTCTTGATGGTAGATAAGAGAACGCAATTTTTCATGGGCAAGTTACTATACTCCATATTGGAAGATGACTGTAAAATGATTTGATGAAACAAATCAATCCTTTCTTCGACCGTTGATATTTATTGATTTCAAATCGTAGATTTCAAATTATTTATGTCTTACGGTCCAATCGTAAATCGAAAAAATAAATATGAGTCAAAAAAACATGTTCTTCGAAACTCAGATATTTATTTAATAGAAAAAACTCCTTTCAAAACTTCCTGACGTTTCAGTACACATGCGTACCTTTTTCAAAGGTTCTTAAAACTGAGTTGATGATAGTTTAAATAGTCAAACAGATCAATTTTTAGTAAAAAAAAAAGGAACATTTCAGTCAATAGTTTTAAGAAAATTAATTAAAATTTAGTCCTTTTTTGAAGTCTCAAACAATTTTTTCGAGACTTCAATCGATTACAACTACATTTTTTAAAATTGTACGAGAAAACAAAATTGGCGTAGGTTAGGACAGACGAACTTTATAATATATAATATGATTATTAATTATTATTATTAAATAATATAATTTATAATAGGTTAGTTCGTCCGTCTATATTGTTTTCTCGTACAATTTTAAAAAATGTAGTTATAATTGATTGAAGTCTCGAAAAAATGGTTTGAGACTTCAAAAAATGACTAAATTTTAATTAATTTTCTTAAAACTATTGACTGAAATGTTCCTTTTTTTTTACTGAAAATTGATCTGTTTGACTATTTAAACTATCATCAACTCAGGTTTAAGAAACTTTGAAAAAGGTACGCATGTGTACTGAAACGTCAAGAAGTTTTGAAAGGAGTTTTTTCTATTAAATAAATATCTGAGTTTCGAAGAACATGTTTTTTTGACTCATATTTATTTTTTCGATTTACGATTGGACCGTAAGACATAAATAATTTGAAATCTACAATTTGAAATCAATGGAAGATGACTCTCTGAAGATGATTATTTACCTTTGTTGATAGAAATCCTAACCAGGCAAGATTCGTGATAGACGTTTAGTCCGAAAATTCCCAACACATGGAACTTGCAAAATACATAGATGGCTCATGATAACGTGTGCCCGCATGTGGAATAAACTTCCACTTTACTAATAAAAGTTACACATTGAGAGTAGCTGTTTCGAGCACATACATTCTACGGCCGTTTAATTTTAACCCCTTGCTATTTCAAGAACCGCAAAATACGTATACACTTACGTTACGGTACAAACCTATCTTCAGTTTTTTACTGATAAATAAATTTTTGCTTAAATAAGCTATTATTTTTATTTTAGGTTTGCTTCACTAAGTTCAGAGTTTATTATTCACGATTCTTTTCACTTACTTTTTTGGCGTTCTCTGTCTACGTTTAAGGACCCTATATGAGTCCCTATTATATTATTTCTGTTCCTTACAGGGCTACTTAGCCCAACGAACTTTTGAAAAAATTACAAATAACCACGCCAGGAATTATTCGAAAAATTCGCAGCAGGACTTCTCTTTTTACATCTGGTGTTCCCTGATAGGCACTCGTAAAGGGAACAGGAGTTGTTTACATTTTCTAAGGGAGGACTATTCTGGACATTAGAGGAACTTCTCTTGAGCCTAACAAAAACATCCCTTCCACTTACCACTATATTTTTACGCGGAAAGCGATACCAGTGAGGCTCACGGAAATGGCGAGTACAGCTGGATAGTAAGTAAGTGGAGTTGGCTTTGTTAGGCCTTTCGTTCCACCTCCGAGTGCGCTTACCGTGCCAACTGTAGATAAACATGAGAAGAGACTTGAATAGACCCGCTGAGTGGATCCGTTGGGAACTGATATTTTCTCAGTCGCGCGTTGTAGCCCGTGTATTTGAGGTGCTTCAAAGGACTCGGGGTTTTGCAAGATCCAAAATGCGTTTACAAGGATAAATTATTCCATGTAATATTTTTATCGCATAATACCAAGGCAACTTTACAGGTTTGGACGAAGAACTTCTTCCAGAAAACGTTCTGTTGTTTAAAAATTGAGTGTTCTTTTGCGCCTGAAACCAGCAGGACTCGAGCTATTGCGTACGCTGGGTTGCAGTCACCGGGTCTAGCTACAATACCCACAGCGATTTGCGAGAAGACTGTCCTCCATGATGCATTTTGCTAATACCCCAATGCAACGAATTATACGAGTACGTCACCAGTCTCGCGCAGTGCCACCTGCAATAGGCCTCTATCGGATGGAGGCAACAATTCAGTTGGGAGTAGCAATAGGACCGAACCGAGGCGACCACCAGGATTGTCGAGAAAAGATTCAAGTCTTCTGGGAACAAGTATATGGAGATACTTATCAGGTAAATAAGACGCTTAAAATATCTCACTCTTTCGTAACTTTTACCCAAGGCAATTGCTGCAAGGTCCATAGTAGGAATGTCCACTAATGACTGCTGAAGAAGTGAAGAAAGTTATCGCTGGAACTAAGTACTTTTCAGCGCCAGGGCCAGATAAAATCAACAAATTTCGTATATTTAATACTTTCTTAAACGGACAATCCATCCCGCAGTGGTTAAAGGAAGAGCGCACGATACTGATCCTTAAGAACAGATGTTTGTTAAGTCCAAAGAACGACTCCATACCGTCTCTTTCGAGACGGTAAAGAGTGCAGTAGTTGAAGAACGTGGATGCAAGAGATGGCTTGCAGGTTGCAACGAGAACCTGTTAATAGAAAGATGTATTACCCATGATTCCTTCAGGTATCGACGCAATCTGTCAATGGCTTGGATTGACTACCGGAAGGCGTTTGATAACACGAACCATGAGCTACAAATCAAGCTCCTCGAGTGCCTGGAGGTGTATCCAAAAATAGCGAGATGCATGAAAGAGCTTATGCGCTTGTGGCCGACAAGATTTGTCATAACATCTGACAAAAGACAAGTGACTAGCAGCTATGTCACATACGAGAGGTGGGTCTCCCAAAAAGAATCTTTAGGTTAGGTACTTTTCAGCAGCCCCCTCTTGCCCCTGTGTATCCTGCTCCAAAGCAAAAGCTCTGAAAAACTATGCGTGGTCCGCCGAACAGAAGAGAATTAAAGGTTAACCACCTTTTATACATAGCCGACCTGAAACTCGAGAGGACCTTAAAATCCTTGTGTCGGCGGTAAACAGGTACTCTAAAGTAATCTACAACTAAAAACATTCATCCTCGGTACATTGATAAATTAACACCAGCAATATTGGAAGCATAGGAAGCATGTTTTACGATTTAAAAGTAATATCTAAAGAATGTGGGTACGCTGATTCTAAAAAATGTTTTTTTTTTACATATAATGCATATAAGGTTTATTTTCGAAAAATTCGTTCAACGCTACGAAAACAGATATCATACATTTAGTTGGCATTTTAAAGTACTTAGGAATCTACATTTATTCGTAAACCGATGATTTTCATGTAGAATACAGAAAGAGATTTTTCCGCAAAATCTAAAAAAATCTTCTAAAATATTAATGTAAGGATATTGTTTTTTTTTCTTTCAGTTTTCAGGAATTTTATCTTATTCCTTCCTTTATCATCGACTGAACTCATAGAACATACCCGTAATGAAAAATTTTAAAAAATGTTTTTTATTTACACTTTCTGTCATTAAATTACAGGATTTAGGCAGATAACCTTTTTTGTATGGTTTTCTCATTTTCCGTTTCACTAGTGCACCTTTCTGATTTTCTAGTCAGGTACACCTTAGACTCCAGTCAATGGAAACACAATAAAGGCTTTAGCCTACAAAAGGTCTGGACAAGACCAAACTTGGAAATTATTTTCCTTTTGGGGATCTAATCAAAACCCAATAAACGTCCCACAAATCAAGCTCCTGCTGACAAAATGGCGGCAAAAATCTTTTTTATATTAATATTATATCATTATATATGTATAATTAATACACTCTCGAACGTAAATGCCTAAGTATATATGAACTTATCGATATGCATGGAATATCTACATTACTCGTTTCCGCATTATTTCTTAGAGATTCGTTTTTGAAGACGGCAAGCAAAAACCAGAGAAAATATTCTTTAGACTCCAGAGTTTAGATCTTTAGAATAGCTGAAATTTGAACTTGCACTATTTCCGTTATCATTATTTCTCAATGATGTAATGCGAAAGTGCGTCAAATCTTCTCTCTACAAAGCTTTCTCGCCTCTAACAGATGATATGGATTTTGGAAGCAGCATCCATGCCATAGATGGTGAATTTTTATTACATAGATTCATATGGCATCGTAGCGAATCTTTTGCATCAATCTGTGCGAACTGCATGCAGTACGTTTAGGCACATACTGGTGCAAACGCTATTGTTTGGATGCATATCCACTTGATGCAGCCAGCAAGAGCACAAAAAGTGCTGAAAGATTTCATCGCTCAAAAAAACATACTTGTACAGACATTCACTTTAAAGATTCGATGGTGGTAACTATCACGCAAGAAAATTTCTATCCAACAAAACAAATAAAATGCGTTTGACCTCAATGCTAAAGAAAAAAGTTCGAGGATTATATGCTTCTCTAAAGAAAACGAAAGAAGATGCATACACATTGATCGTCAACACAGCGATTAGTATGTCTCCATCGTTTGACTCGGTATTCATCACAGGTGAAGACACAGATCCTCTTGTTAAAGATAAAGCAAAAAACATATACTTCTGAGACGCATGCAGTGGCAGTGACAGAACCTTTGCAATTTACGTTAAAGGCAAACTGAAGTTCATGAATACACTGTGAAAGAATGGACAATTGAAGAAGGATCTAGAAATCTGTAGACCTCAATGCAAATCTTGAACTAATTACTATTTCAGGAGAAGACTTCATCCTTGCAGTCTACGGATCTTCCCTAGAACAGACCACTTTTGCCTCTCTGCGCTATCTTCATTTTCGACGATCAGAAACAAAAAGTCAATTTCATTTACAGTCATTGCCACTGACAAGAAAAACTGCACGAGAACACTAGTTACGCACCCACCATCGAGTCGAAGCATGGATGGACAATAACAAAAATCCAGAGGACTGGAGATGGCAGCGAAGTAAACATGGACTTACTCCAGTCACAACCCAAGAAGATCCTGCTCCAGAGGAATTGTTGCAGTCTATTTCTTAGAAGTGCAAAACTGTATGCGGTTTAAAATGTGGATGCAGAAAAGCACGTTTGAAGTGCTCTATTATCTGCTCGTTCTGCAATGGAACCTCGTGCGAAAAACATTCAGAAATCCTAGGAGAATCTGACAACAATGAAAATGAAGAGAAACTTGTAACAGTCGACACACTAAAAAACTTACCAGCATCAATGAAAGAAGAAGAGGGGGAGAAGGAAGAAAAAAGAAGCTGAGGAGGGACTGAAACCGAAACCTTAATTAACATAAAACAAAAAACGCTACAATCAGACTACCTCAAAGGTGATGTTGAAACGAGGTTCCATACACATCGATATGTTCATACATACTAGCGGTAACAATAAATAATCTTTCAAATTTCAAGGTAAAATTTGACATTCTTTGCAAATTGCAAAAAAAATCCGATTTTCTCAGTTATAAATCGAGAACTAATTGATATGAGAAAAATTTGTTTATAACAAAAGTAATAGGAAATTGTATGCTCTACATTCTATACAGCCACTTTTGCTCTAAAGTGCATTGGAAATGTGATTTTTGTTGCCATTTTTTTGGCAAGAGCCTGACGTGTGGAATATTGTTCAGGTTTTGATACGAGGCCCAAAATGAAAATAATTGCTAACTTTGGTCTTTTGTAAACTCAAACAACATACTGACTGGACTATTGTGCAACACGCCTTATATTTACACCGAATCCATGGTCAACCATGGTACTCATAAGAAAAGACTACTGATTATACACCCCAGCGGTTGCACCCAATCTTTCAAAATATCTGTACTAGCATTCACATACAATATTTTTGTAGTACACAAAGAAAATCGATTTAAAAAACGTTTATAATAAAGAAGACTAAATTCTGACTTGATGCTGGAGCGAATTATACCTGTTTATGCGATTTTCGGACAGTCACTGTCAAATGACTACAGCTTCGTCAAAACGCCCCTCTTGCAAAGTCAGTATGTGGATCAACCAAGATTCAAACTCGCAAACCCAAAAAGATATCTCACAAAAACTATAACTTTCGACTAACGTTACACTAAAAAATCATTTTTGCAGGATACGAGTACATTTTACAAGTTTAGAAAACTTGTAAAATGTACTCGTAACAAACAATTTAAAAAAAAAAACTAATGAAGATTACAGGGTTTAAGCAGATAAAATGTCATATATAACTGTTTCTCTAAGAAATATACATGATAAATAGGCTATAAAATGTAAAAAATCATTTATTTTAAAAAGGACGTTACGATTTTTTTTTTAATTTTAGGCTTTAAATAATCGGAAGCCATCTCCAAAATAAAATTCCTAGTATGCATGGATCAAATGATACAGCCGGGTAGCATGCACAAAATTTCCCAAAACTTAATCAAATGTGGAGTTAGCCATTTGAAACCATACAATAAAAAAAAATGTTTCTAAAATTTTAAAACGTTAGCCACTATATTGTACAAGTTAGTGGGAGGGGGTAACGTCCATTTTCATTTTCATTTTTTTCTCTGTTTCAACCGTTAGAAAAAAAAACTAAGAAAAACTAACAGGACTTCTTTCAATCATTCTTAACGAACACGATTTATTAAAATGTCTGGACGGGAAAACTCAAAGAGCTATTATTGTAAATTTTTTCAGAATTTTAAATTTGGGGGATCTTAGTGTAAAAAATTAAAAACAGTCATTTTCTCATATTCCAACTCCTGAGACCGATTGATACATGAATATGTTCATATCGATCTTTTTTATGACTGATTTTTGTTGAAAAAGGTAATAAATATATTGTACAATACTAATCGCTTGTCAGCCAAAACCGTACTATGCGTCATTTAATAAGTTTTTTTTTTAATTTCCTCGCTCCTTTTTGAAATGAATAAACACATTTCAACGTCAGCAGTGATTGTTAATAGTACTATCGCTGATCGTACCGAAAAGTTTCGAAGGTAGTTTACTACTTAGCATATGGTCGACATTTGTCGAGAACCATCAGACCGGCATAAATATTGAGATTAAACTCTCAATAAACACAAAACTAAATCAGATAAATACATGAAACTTCCAAAAAATTAAGAATCTCAGTACCACGAATAATCATTGTATCTTTTCTGTTACAGTGTATACATACATCATGTGTATATGGGAAATTCCGTTTTAGTAGCGCCGTCAAATATTTTGATTTATCAATAATTGGATAAAATATAAGGTATTTATGTGAAATGAACCTACAAATCTCACATATGTGCTATATCATTCTACAAATAGTTACATGACCATGGAAAACATGTGACTACCATTCATTAATTATTAAATTTTGTACTGTTTTGTTCTACAAAATTTATGCCGTCAAATTTTTTATTTCTCATCTTTCAAGTTCGTTTATCTTATGAAGAGGAATTAATCGCGACCACCCAGATTAATTTGCCTCTTTTTTCAGTTAGTTAGAACAGTTTACATATTTTGTCCAAAAACGTGATCGGTATGACAGTTTCAGTTTTACATGAAGCACATTCAAAATAAACATTATATAACCGATATCCCAGCTGTGAACTAAACTACATAGAGTAACTTTCATGAAAAAATTAGGCATTATTCTTACGTTATAATAAATTGATATTTAAAGCAAGTAAATTCCTATTCTGCACGAAAAAATAGTAAGCTGTAAGATGTATAATTTCGCACACTAAATATGAGGTTTAAAGCATACTATCCACGCCGTTAAGTAAAAATCAATCGCGCATACAGTTTTTGTCAGGTCTTGAGGGTGTGAATGTGTGTACCAAATATGAAAAATGTGCAGTAAACAATTTTTATTTAAAGTTGCAAATCTAAAAGTTCTGTAGAGTTGGAATATGTAAAAATTATGTTTTGAGCTTGAATTTTCCGCCAAAAAGTTTTCAAAAATATGACGCACGTTAAAAATGATTGAAAGAAGTCCCTAACTCATCAAATATGGCAGCTAACGTTTAAAAAATGTTTGAATTTTTTTTTTCTAATTATATGCTTTCAAATGTTTCACTCAATATTTGATTCTCTTTAGGGGCATTTGTTACATGATTACCCGGCTATACCATTTCTTACAAAATAATGCGGAACGGACTTTGAAAAAATAAAAAATAATTTAGCAATATTTTTAATTTTACAAGGAGCTAAAGTCATTACATCGCCTCAATCGGATGAGAAAATCATAGGTTGATTTTAAAAAGCTAAATGACCCTGGTAGTTGTTAATTTCAATTTTATACTGAAAGTTCTAACCTGGGTCGCCTTGTGGGTCTGTATCCCGCAAAATATGCACTTCCACGACTGATTCCACGAGTAATTCCTCGATATCCTCGTACTCCCCTTGGTCCTCTGTAAAAATATATTTATCAAACGCAATGTCGTTTTCGCATTTGTAAACAGAATTTTGCACGAACTAGGAAAAAAACTTTTTGTTAGGGCAAATGTTACGTATGATTATACTTCTCATACGAATTTGTGATACGAATAATTTTATGAAAAAATTAAAAAATTTGACAACACTCCCAGATTTACGTATTCTATACTATTATATAAATCGAAAAAATAGTGTTGAAAGTAGTTCGAATATTTATACTTTAAAGGAAAAAGTCTGTAAATTCTCTGAAAATTGTCTGTAACTTCGGGAAATAATGAATTAATTGATTCTGATCATAACTTCTCATGGACATAGACCCCAATAACAAAGTATTCAGGCATTCGAAGCTCCAGAAGGTAGCAGTGTGTTATTCTCGTACTTGTGATGATCCATAACTACAAGTATATACTTCTTCACAACTGTAGTGGTATGCATGTGTGACTGAGTGTGAACAAGAAAAATCATGCGCGGGTAGGCTTACTTGCTGTGTGCACGACTAAGTGGGGGAAGGGCAATGTGTGTAGATGTGTAGGGAGGGGGTTCCTTGGGAGCTTATTGAGAGTCAGAGTGCAAGTATTTGTATGAAGAGAGGAAGTTAGTATGGTGTTAGCAAAGGGTGGGGGGAATATATATTAAATGGGTAAGTGAGAGCAAGTCTCAGCAGAAAGAGCGTGTATTGGTGAGTGCGATTGAAAATGCGGAACAGGAGTTGAAGTGTGGGTTGAAGTTAGGGATCGTTAGCTTTATGTTGTATAATGTTTTATGTGTCGGTAAATACATATGAGCTTTAGTTTGAGGGTTGGAAACCAATGAGTATTAGTACAAAGTTCTTGATTTTTTGTTAGTGTGATACGATATTGATACATTGTATGTTGGTGTGAAGGTGATGGTTGTGTTGTTTATAACTATATAGGGTAAGGGGGGACAGCGCCGAACAGTGAGGCAAAGGTGACTTTTCTTAGATGATTGCTATTATTTAAGAATTTTAGGTCTACTTTTCATTAAATAAATATATTTGATTACAGAGATGGCGCTACTTACCAAAATCTTGCAAATTGACGTTGAAGAAGAAAAATTAAACAGAAAACAGTTTTTACCACAAAAGAATGCAATATTCGCTGACAGGTATATAAAGTTTTCAACATTAGTGACAGTACTTACAGCATAAAAAGTTCATATTTTGACAGATAAAACCGATGAGACCGATGCGACCTAATAAAAAACACCTATCTCACGTGGGTCAATTATAAATCCCCTAACTGTAACGGACCTCTTTAAAAACAACGCATCTGTAGCATGCAGGTTCTAAACCTTGTAACTTTACTATGCCTGTTTAAAAACAAAGTAACTCGATTTTTCCCTTTTTCAGTAGAGCTCATTTTAATCGTCACAATTCTGTTTCGTTTCAAATCGAAATGCAATCGACGGAAATGGTAGACTCAGGTTACGTTTTTTTTTATCGGGATAATATGAGTCAAAAACTACTTACGAGTTTTGCATTTTATTTTTTTTCAGTGAAAACAAATTTTTTGCAGTCTTGTATTTAATGCCGAATTGTAGATCTGATTCTCCTCAATATAGTTATCTAATTTTTGGAAAATCGTCAAAAATTGAGTGATGTTGTTTTTACATAGGCTCAGCAAAGTTACGAGGTTTCATACTTGAAGGTATACAAGCGAACGCAAGAAATGTCACCGAACCCCCTACCCATATAGCTTTTTGTTTCTGCAAAAAATATGAACTTTCATTTTTCAAAAAAAAAAATCTTTCTCCTCTTCAAGACGCGTAATTATAATAATTAGACGTAATTCAAGCCCAAAATGTATTAAATCTCATAAATAATTAAGGCCTGGCCAGGGGGGCAACCCCGGCGAAAATAATTTTTTACAAGTGCTTAGGTGAAACGCGTATCACAAGTTTCGTCGATAAATGCTTGGCAATGTAGAACAGCCACTTATCTTGTAGGCTACATGGAAGAAACTATTGAATATTATTATTCTCAATCTGGTTGATATACAGGTTTCTTATATTTGTACGGTAGAAACATTGCGTGTCCGTTTCTAATAAAATGTCAACGAATAAAAGGTTATATTACAGCTATCTCTATTTTCATTCAAAATAACTCAATTCTTCTTGCTCCACTCCGTTGGCAGGGGGTGGGGGGGGGGGGGG
>NC_046660.1:142542444-142574244 GCF_010883055.1 Belonocnema kinseyi
CCCCCCCCCCCCTTCCCTACGTGAAAGCGTATGCATGATGGGAGTGTTTGTTGGGTATGATAGTGAGTAAGGTCGAAGCGTGTAAGGCTTGCAGATGCGATCTTACGGTCTTACGTCACTCTGTCAGAGCATTAATCTCGAAGATGTTAACCTTTAGTATATGATTTTGTGTTGTTTGTAAGTATCTGAATACAGTCGACGCTACTTACCTTGCCGCTTCCCGTAACTCTCGCTCGAGCTCTCTCCCACCATGACCGCGACGGCTTGGCATCCGAGAATTGTTCCGCTCTCTATTTACGTTGCCGTCAATGGTTTAGGTCTTTTCAGGCAATTTAAAAGTGCATACAGTCATTATATGCTTTGTTATATACAAGAATTTCGAAATCATATTTATGTCTTATGATAATTTCTTTGTCAAATGAAATAACCTTAAGTATGGCAAATTTATTCAAACTTTATCAATAATTCGTAAATACTAACCTATTTTTCAGTTTATTCCGTAAGAGAACGATGTGCTCATAATTTTTTGGAACCAAATGTGAGATAATTACTTTCACAATATGTATTCTGAAAATCAAACTTTCTCTGTTTGTAAACACTGATCCGCGCGTAGTAACGTACGTAGCGCGCGAAACAATTCACATCAAGCATCACGCATCAAGATTACACTCGAGAGTGGGGGAACATCGTTTCCAGGAAAATTACTCCCCTACGGTCCTATCCGCGGCAAGGTAAATAACGTCGACTGTAAGTGTTCATTAGGTTGGGCCAAATAAAAATTAATTTCTAGCCATCGATTTCTAACAGCACAAAATTGTTAGTTCTTTATGAGCTGAATATACTTTTTTTTTAAGTCGAATAATATCTTTTACCTCGTCAAGCGTGATGAAAGTGACCAAAATTAAATTTAAGGTACTTCACGCAATATTTCACATTTCTTAGAAATTGTCTTAAATTTTGTCAATGCATACAGGAGATTAGTATGTAACGAGCTTGCAGTTTTTAACTCAATGTTGACCCTGTGAAAGTAGATATTATCTACTGAAGACAGTACTTTTTTATGGTTCCCGTATAGAAAACGAGTTATAAGTTTATACACTTTTAATTGTAGCATCTAAACAGTTCTTACAATTTAGGTTAAAAACTAAAGATGTATAGAAGAATATAATAAAAAAAAATTTTTATTTAAATTTATTTTTGAGTTTCGTATAGGAGGTATAACTATCCAAACAATGTTTTTATTTACGTAAGAAATATAAGGGAAGAAAATACTGACGATTTGGCAACACTGCTTGCCTTGCTGTTAAAGGCGCTTGTCAAAGACACGTGTGTAGATTACGATGGGCCAGAAAACAGTGCAATTCGTGCGATCGTGCTGATTTTAGTGTTACCACGCTCATTGCTTACTTAGTATGCGATGTAAACTTATATTACAGGTTTCTTTGTGTCGCGACTGAGAGTGTACAAAACTTCGTCAAAAGTATGGACGAAAGGTTAGGAGAAACGCAATGGCATTTTGGATCTGCCTTAGCTTAAACTTCGTGATGAATTTTGCGAGCTTGAACTACCTTAAGCGTAAAATATGTAAAAGTATGAATTCTTACAATCACTAATTTTTTTTATTTTTAGAACTATAAACAAGTTTAGTAGTTTCCGAAAATCGGTGTTTTTGTTTATCTTCAATCTCACTTATGCACACACAAAACACGAACTATCTCCACGTCATTCGTGTTGTTTTAGAACACCAGTTTCCAGGTTAGTTAATGAAAACCGAAAAAAATAAAGCCGTGAATAAATGTAATCTATTTACCTTTTAGAACATAAGACTATATATTAGACAATCACAGATTCCTTATATATAATAATTTTTTGGTAACGACTATTTCGTGAGCGATTCTGTTTTTAATCAACACTTCGGATTTTTTCTTTCAGTATTTCTTTTTCGATGCGGGCAGATTCTTTCAACGCTTCGTCCATGATTTTGGGTTTCTTCTTCTCCAGCTCTATGATAGCGGCTGTAGATCGTTTTTTGCTAAACGAGTCTTGTCCTTATCCTTATATTTCGAATAGGCCCTTCATGCGTACTCAATTGGACGCTTTAATACCGTGAAGTTTTTTAAACCTCCTATGTTAACGAGCGCATTAATTATACGTTGTGCTTTCAATGACTGTTTGTACTGACTTTCAAACACGCACTCTTTGTTAACTCTTTGTTAACAGAGAACCCTCGATTTAAAGCTGTATCGCCATGCGACAAAATAAATCTTTTTTTTTTACGAACAGCATTTTGTTATAGTTCTCCGGACCATGAGCGTTAATCGTAAAACAATAGTCAATCTCCGATGTGTGATGTTTTTTTCGAAAAGTATAATCGAACGACTCAAGCACGAAAGGCCTTTCACCAGAAATAATTTGAGTGAAATCTTTCAAGCAGTTTCAAGGCGATAGCTCGGTAGCACTCACGACATTGGTCTTTGACTTTCAATTTTTCGAGACTCATCAGATCCATCAATCCATTAAGAACATCCTTCTTTGCATACCGGATCTTGATGTGTGGCGGTGGTAGAAGATTATTATTGTCTCACAAGTCTAGAACATTAATTTTGTGTTTGCCTAATATTTCTAGCTTGATAAATTTCTGTATAATGTCTTGAATAAACAACGGCAGATGCTCATGAAGAAATGTCGCGAAATGATTATTGGACTAAAATTATCTTAAAAACGGTTCAAACTGCACAGCTACCGATTCAAAGAAGACTAGTTTTGCAGACAGGAGCTTGTCAACGATTAAGTCACTAACAATTTTGAAGCAACGTGTGCAAGCCACGCGAACCGAGATCGATCAACATCTTATTCTTTAAGACTGCATCAATTAGATGAAGAGCCGATGATTTTCCTAAGAACGTGGATGTGAAACATCTTGTGGCTATTTCGATTTTAGTCTCATCCCTAAAACGTAAGAAATTGTCAATCTAGTCGTCACCATGAAACTCATCTCATTTTTTAAGTATTTTCCTATACCGTATACAATTGTTTAGGCTATGCACCATATAAATCCAGCCTTCGTAGTTTCATCGCTCACGAGATACTCATTAGTATTTCCTATTTTCTTCAGTCCACTGGCCGTGTTGTTTGACGTATCAGCTCCTATAACGGTACCGGCTCAACAAGTGCAACCATACAGTCAGGTTGAGAGTTGGATATAGACATGTAATTGTAGACATGAATACAATATAATTGTGTACATCTATACATGTAATTTTTAGCGAAAGTGAGGTAAATTTTTTTAAGTTAGTCACTGATATTATTTTGAAATAAGATCAAATTTGAGAGAATATGAAAATTTCAAGGACATTGCAAGGACTTCGAGTACCACTGTCACCGTGTTACTCTTCTACGCCCTTACCTTTCCTTTTCACATACAGTTGAATTCTCTCGTTCATAAAAACTTAAAACACGAGCTATGTCCAACATACCGATCACACACAGCAAGTAGTTTTTAACCCCCACACATGATTTCCCTTGTTCATATAATCCCACGCATAACACTACAGTTGTAAAGAACTGTATACATGTAAGTATACTCCCTACCACTCAAAACATGCAAACACACACACACAAATACACACACGCATGTAAACAACCCGCCTCCCCACACATTTACACACTGCACCCTCTTAAATCACTCTCCGACGCCGTTACCCTACCTTTTCACGTACAGGTACACTCTATCACTCATCCACACATTAAAATACGTACAACGTCCGTGCCTTTCATAGACAAGCCCCCCCCCCCCCCCCCCCCCCCCCCCCCCCCCCGACATACATGATTTCTCTTGTACACACTCAGTCACACACGCATAATACCTCAGTTGTGAAGATGTTTCATACTTGAAGGTATACAAGCGAACGCAAGAAATGTCACCGAACGTCTCTTCAAGACGCGGACACAAGATAAACTTTTATGGTATATATTCAACATACTAGTTTCATCGTCAAGAGAAAAATTAAGAGAAAAGAAAGTTGGGGTTTTTGATAAAATACGAGTGCAAATTTTCGGGAAAACCAGTGCAACTTCTCGGGCGAGCAAAGCATGAAGGTGCCACTTCTCGCTTATAATCTAAACGCGAGAAATGGCAACCTTCATGCTTTACTGGCCCGAGATTGAACTTTCACGATTTGATGAAGCGAGTGAGCACCTTTTAGTTTTGGCCAACTTCTAGCCTCATCTTGCTCAATTAGGCGAGCAAGACTTTCTAGCGCTAACTTCTCGGTTAGCTTTTTATTGTTTTTATTTTTGGTTAAGTACCGTCAAGTCGTGTCGCGTGTATGTATACATATATATATTATTATTAATAAGCAGCGCACTATAGGCAGTTTTGTTGCATGTTTCTCAAAATAGTAGAACTTTTAATAGAAACAACCTAGAGCAGTACTTTTCTTTTAAATTAAAGATAAATCCTTAGAAAATATAGCGAAAATAAAGAGAAAGTGTGAAAAAGACACTTGACTTACATAAAAAAGCACCCTGAATTGTGAGAGGCGAAGGGACTCACATAAAAAACACCCCGAATTGAGATTAGAAGGGATTCAGGTCAAAAAGCATAATGAATTGTTAGAGGCGAGGGAACTCACGTCAAAAAGCACACTGAATTGTGAGTATGATGGAATCGATGGGATACAGAACAAAGCGTAACTCTTTGATAGACAAACGGTTAGGGATTGGCTGAAGGAGGGTTTTAAGAAAGTGTGGAGAGGGAGGGATTCCCATGAGAGTGGAGGGAAAAGTTGATAGTACCGCTGTATAAGAAAAGGAGGTAGGGATATACAGGACAATTACAGAGGGATTACGCAAATAAATACGGCGTATAAACTATGCGTGATGTTGGCGAAGAGATTGCGAAAAGTTTTCCAGGGGAAAGGGATATTGCCGGAAACACAACCAGGACTCAGGGTGTGAAGGAGCACTATCGACAAGATTTACATTTTGTAGCACGTGGTGAATAGAGAATTAGAGAAGAAGGGGTCGAAAGTGTACGCGATTTTCGTGGATGTTAAAGGCGCGTTCTCCTCTGTGCATAGCAAGAGGTTTTCGGTAGCGATCGAGAAGAAGGGAGTAGATAGGCCTTATCGAGAAGACAAGAGAAATATCTGAAGAGACAGAAGATCGATGAGATTTCTTTTTTTTTTCGATTTAAATCACGGCTATGGAGGGTAAGCAAGAGACTGGAGTAGTGGGAGGAGTTAGGGTAGGAGGGGTTAGGATATGGTCAATAGCGAATGCAGATGATAGTGTTGCTGCCAAAAACTGAGGAAACTTTAAAAGAGACGAGGAAGAAGTTGAAAAAATACCTAGATAAGAGTAGGTTAGAGTTGAATGCGGAAAAGTCGAAGCGCTTGGTTCTCAGGAAAGGAGGCGAAAGGGACAAGGTTAGCGAGTAGTAGTGCAAGGTCAAGACGGTGCAAGAGGTGAAAGAGTTTGTGTACCTGGACTTCCTATTTCGGAGGAATGCCGGAGTGCATTGCCATACAAAAGACAAAACTAGGAGGGCAAATGAGGTGATAAGGCAAATATGGAGCTTGGAAAGATGTTTACAGATGATTTTGAAAGGAGAATTAAATTGTACGTCACGCTAGTCATGAGTGTTTTATTGAATGGCATGGAAGTGTATGGATGAATTGAAAGTGAAGAGGTAAATAAGATATCGGAGAGGTATGTAAAGCGGGAACTTGGGTTGGCAAGAAATACAACTAATTATATCGATAGAAGAGACGACGATAACGAGTTTGGAGATTATAACAAGAACTCGGGAATGTAAGTATGAAAATAATTTTTTGGAAGAGGGGGCAGTAAGCTGGTTAGGAAGTGGAAGAATTAGAACAGGAAAGGGAGTGGAAATATGGAGGCGAAGAGATGGAGGTTGAAACAGAAAGGCATTTTAGAACGAAAGGGCTGCAAATAGACAAAGTAAGAAAGATGCACGCGAAGGGGAAGAAGGTGTATGAGGTGGTCAAGAAGAACGGCATGGAGAGGGAGAAGGGACCAGGGGTGGAGAGGATAAGAGGGTCAATACTTAATGGAACTATAGGTAGATTATACATAGTTTGATAATAAGAGTCAAGGCAAGAAAGTAAAGAGACGCGTTCGAGGCGAAGCGAGGAAGACAAGACGATAAGAGCGAGCAGTCATAAGAATTGAGGAATGGATGGATTTTAGCTTGTAAGCATTAATGTTAAGAAAATTTTGAAAACATGGAGATGTACATATGATTTATTTATCAAGGAAAACTGTTGCTATTTAATTAGGGTTGCTATCGTTCACTTCAGATTATTTTTTGTAAGTACAATGATTTTTTGGTCCAACATTTTTCAAAAAATATATATACCCATAAAACCAGAAAAAACCCTGTTCAGCAATTTATAGGCAAATTGGATTTATGTTTATAATTATGATCTGCCATATTGGATTCACTATTTTGAATTTTGATATTGAACATGTATATAATATCTATATATCTATGGTATTCGAGAGACGAAATTTTTTACAATAATTGCTAAACTCAACATAGATTTTTTCAATTTTTTTCGCGCCTCGGTTCGGTTCTTGACGTGTGCTTCGCGTGCTCTCGCTTTATTACTGCCATAACTTGATTATATTAGGCAATATTTTATTTTATATTGTGCCACGGTGATTGTGGTTGTGTTTATCGTGCACTGTATATATTTTATTGGGTCCAGAGTGCAGGAAGGCGATCTCCAGAGGGACGGCGGGCCCCATCACTTGCAAAAAGTGTTGTGAATTTAGCCAGTTAGCCTGCATCAATATCGGATTATCAAACAAATCATATGATATTCTGAAGAAGGGATTATTCCATTTATGTGCGTGAACTGAAATTCACCGGTTACTAGGTACACTACTTCGGATCTAGATAAAAGTTCCTTGCTAATTTCCGGTGATGGTTTTGAACCTACTGGTAAGAATTAAGTAGATAACCCGGTACTCACAATAGTTTCTCCTGTCCCCATCACTGATGGGGCTCTGCAGTCTGGATACGTTAAGCCGATTCACAGTGCGGTATAACAAGCACAGAGGGAAGCTGCAGTAAAGGAATAGATGAGGAACCTTTTTTACGTATCAAGCCGAATGAGGATCATCCTTCGATCCTGGAATCGGGTATCAAAGCTCTTGATGCTCCGATCACCAAAGATGACCTTCTTAATGTTTATCACATTCGTAAATCCCCAATATCCAATTCACTGATTCTACCAATCATTTGTGCAAGGTTCAGCAGACAGTTGGTAAGGGATAAGATAATGGAGCAGCGGAAAATGTACGAGACTTTTTAGCGACCAATATTGGCTGGTCAGATAACGATAAAAGTCTCATTTTAATACATGAGGCTTCGACGCCCTTCAGCAGTAGGATTCGATGCTTCTGCATTGAATATAAGAAGACAAACAAAGGTTAAATATCTTTCGATTGCAGAAGGAAAGTTTTTTCGTCGTAAGGAACATGCCTGTTGAACACAAGTATACCTTCAATACTTTTTAGTATTATTATATACTTTTCAATGCCCTTTATATATGTATCATCAGATAGCAAGCTTGAACTCATACTTTAACTAGTAGTTTTAAATCTTGAATCTTGTCTTTTTGTGAATAAGTATAATGGGACCGCGCTTTACCGGTACCTAATATATCGGATAAGGTGATCCAGGGGTGTGAAAGAGTGGTGCCTGCAAGGTAAGCGGAGTTGAGCAGCTTACGGTTCAGTATTATAAGAAGGCACAAGTAGGAAGGAGAAGAAGAATGGTTCAGAGAACTACGATTCAACGTGAGGGTTAATAAAAAAATGGGAAAACCGGTAAATCGCGGTTTCAGTGTACATAATATTAGGCTTTATTGTGTGTAGGATACTTTTTTTTTTAAATACTATCCCAATAGTCAAAGCTCTCCAGTTATCCGGATATCGATTTACCAAATCGTGTAAACTTTTTAAAAGTATTTTTCAAAAGATTTAGGCCACTGTTTACTGCATTGTTAATTATCTTTTTTCTATCATTTTTACTTGTATACGTTATGAATTTTTCAACTTTCATTATAATCACTTGGTTTGGCGTGTGTTAATTATACTTCATTGTCTTGATTAATTTCTAAGAGTGCTTCGTGAGCTTTTTATTTTCGAATTGTTTACCTTAATACAACCATGGATATCTTAAGCATTTGCCATCTTAAGACTCAGTCTCTCTGATACATTTTACAGAATTAAAGATTTTTTTCAGTAAAGGTTCCCACCATATAATAAATGTTCCCGAGTGCTGTTTAACTCCAAATATATCCTGTAGCCTCATTGCAGATGACAACTATTCGCTCTTTCGAAGAGACAAAGACGAGTGAAATGGCGGTAGAGTTTGTCTTTTATGCATAAAAGCCTGAGGGGGCCATTGGTTAGAGTCTAGCTGCTACTTGAGCCAGTACTAAATTTTTTTATTTTTTTTAATTTATGTCATCGTGTCAGTGTTTCAGTGGAAGTAGTTTATAAACCACCAAATGCCTCCTATGACACAGTGATTGAGTTATTTCACCCATAATACTGACAATTACAGTACATGTATTTACTTTATGATTGATTTTATCAAACAATATCTTTATGATCTTTATATCAATATATTTATGATATTGATAAACATACATTCCACAAACATTTTACGTAATTTGATTGACAAAAATTCTGAAAAACATCTGGATCACATCTGTAATTAAAAATCTAATGAAGAAGCGTGATAGCAAGTGTCAAATTTCAAGAAGAACAAAAAGCAGTAAGATAATAGCTCAATTCCGATAACTCAGGAACGCAGTGCAAACTAAAATTAGAGATGCGTTCAATTAATTCAATTATAACGATATTGCGCATAGACATTAAAAGAAGACGTATGACATCTCCTTAGACATTCACAGCTAATCCTACCGAAGAAATAATCTTTAGATAGTAAATTGCCAACTAATGATTTTTGAAATACTTTTTTACATCTTCAATTGCAGACTTATAAAACATTATTTTCAACTGAACTACTTAATAAAACATTTCTTTACTCTGACTTCTTTTCCGAGGAAATTACTCCTAAAATACTTTTGGAAAAACACTCGAAATAAAATCGAATGCCCTTGGACCTAATGGAATATCAATCAAAATTATTAACCTTGCCCTTCCAATTATCTGTCCTATTCTCTTGCATGTTTATAGCGCTTCCCTACGGTTCGTAATTTTTTCTGATATCTAGAAAAAGGCTGTTTTCTGCCCAGTTTCCAAAATTTCGAAACCGCTGAAAAAATTGATCTTCTGACTGTTTGGAGATCAAGAGTTACTATAGATTAAATCTCATCCACTATAGATTAAATCTGACTATGGAAGGGACCGTCACCATTGTATCTATCACAAATATGCTGAAGATTTTGAACTCTACTCATCGGAACCAATCTTTTAACTGAGTTGATTACTTTTCCTAGTCCAAAAGGATATCGACCGCATTACCCTTTGGGCCTGAAAGAACGGTATTTCTACTCTTAACCCAAACAAAACTCAGGCAATTGTTGTTTAACCTACTTTTTCCCGTCGTACAGAGCATCTTGAGGAAACCAGTAAGCATACTACAACAAGTAAATATGAATAAGGACTCTACCTACTTCCACTCGGATAATTTTGGTCAAGAGTCTAATTTTGCCCCACTTTGACGAAGGTCGTTTAGTATAGGACGAGTTGACTGATGATTTGAATTCAAAGCCCAAGCGTATGATTAACCCTCTGTCCATTCCATCTACAATTTGACTAAATACGAAGAAACAAATCTATACCGACAAAAGCCTGGTGTGCTTAATGCTCCCAAGAGAAGACCATTTTTTATGGTCAATTTGCTCTACACTCTTTTTTAGGACAAAGTCCCTGAGTACCTATACAGTCTGTGCTAATTTATAGACAGAGACCTACCAGCATAATCTAAGCTTCGTGAAAGAAAATAAATTCTTAGAATTTCTTTGATCAGAGCAAGCAAGCTTGTATATGGAATAAACTACTGGCAAATATTACAAATGCACCTTCCCTATTCTGATACCTTACCTGATACTAATTCTGACATCGACTCCATTTATTTAGATTATAGATCTAGTTATCAAGTTAATCATATATTCTACCAAACATTGCTTGCATAAATTGTTAATGATCATGTATTATCCTGTTCCCTAGAGGGCTATTTACCCCTATAAACTTTTCTGCAAGAAATACAAATTTTCAAGGTCAACCATTTTTACGTTTTCCCTGTATTTTTCCTATATTCTCTAAGGATTTATATTCCATTAAAAAAATGTATCCTTCTAAGTCATTCCTATAAAAAGTTCTGCGGCTTTAAGACAAAAATCAATAAAATCACCCATAGTACGGCGTTACCAGTCTTAAAAGTTTAAATACTCCCAACTTCCTCAAAAAAATTGCAAAAAAAAATTGAATTCGTTCACTGTTAAAAAATGTTATGACAAAATATAAAGTAAATAAATTACCAGGACAGTTTTTCAACTTAAAATTTTGTTACTATGCCGTGGAGGTTTATAAATATCTCTTAGACTTTGTATTGATAGACATATATAAAGAAATAAATATGAATATTCATAATATACACACCGGTTTGTCATTGACATGCCAGGTCTATTTGTTCGTTTAGGCATTACTTTAATTTGTCGACCTCTGAACACTGAATCGTCCATAGCCATTGCTGTTTGTACGGAATCTCGATCAGCAAATTCTATGTATGCAAAACCTTTTGGATGTCCATCAAACTTATTACATAAAATAGTTACTCTGTTGACACTGCCACATCCGTGGAAATGTTGCTCCAGTTCTTCTGCAGTTGCGCCATAATCGACCTTTATTTATTTAAGATTAATATTATTCTTATATTAAGTGTTTAATGATAATTGCATGCAACCATATATGCATAAAGGAATATATAGATGTACTTACGTTGCCAACGTAGATAGACCTATTGTCTACTTCCATTTTATCCTCGATTGACATATTTAATGGACTAGCTAGAATAATTGCAATGACAATTTTAATACTTATCATCAGTTCAATCTGTAGTAGCTGGAAAAATTCTTTGTTCTATTTTTTAATATTCTTCCTCGCAAAGTTACGAAATTAATTTAAATTAGAAAAGTGCATTTCTAAAATATGCATGTGTTAGTAATGATAACACAGCCAAACAAGAAAAAAATATTTTGCCGGGTCTTGGTCAGACAAAGTTTTATATGTTTTTGGGGACGCTGAATCCGAATCCGAGGTTTAAAAATCCCCAGCACGGCAAGATTCTGACATAACGTTTAAAATAACTTGCAATCTAAGCTACTTATATCTTCAACTTTTTGACTTTAGTCGTACATTAAACATAAATCAGTTCAACCCATAAACCCTATTTATTCCACAAAACAGTGCTATACAGGACCGTCGGCATTAGCGCTGCCCGATGTACACAGACATACGTAAGTCGGATCAATAAATTTCATGTGAGATTCAGCGACCCTGAAAACATATAGTAAACATGGTCTGATCCCCGGACTTGAAAAAAAAAAATTTTATGAAGTTTCTGAAGGTTCTTGGGGGATTTTGGACGATGGATTCAAATTCAGCGAGTCCCAAAAATAAATAGTGAACGTGGCCTGACATCCAGACCAGGAAGATTTTTTTTGGATAGCTGTATCATTTAGTGATAATTTAAAAATATAATCAAATTTGGAAGATTGAAAAGGCCGATGATTTCAATGCAATTTACATAAAAGGGTGATTCAAAACTAAGAAAATATTTTACGGGTGAAATAAGGTGACAGTACTTCTTTACGAACAGAGTTAGCAAATTGGGAGAAGCAGACAATACACAACTTCTGAATGAGAACCGATGGGAAACCAGATACTAACAAAATAGAATTCGCGGCTTCCATGTCAAGCGAGCGGGCCCGCGAACCGATTAAGGTTTATGAATGTTTGCAACACCGTGTTACATATCGAACCTGGACTGGGCAACACTTTTTCTGTTTAAATATTATTTATACTTTACATTCTACGATAAGCGAATGAACTGTTTAGATTAACTTCGATATGTGATGCTAAATGATCTTTGTTTACTTTTCACTTTAACAGTTCCCAGTTAACAGATGGCCCTGATTTTGAATCGATTATAAAAGTATCTACTTAAAAGTTTATTAATAAAGTTTACTATTATCTACGTTCTACATTCATAGTATTATTTTTAATATTTACAGGGACATTGAAAGAGAAACTGAAAGAGAAAAAAAGCCTTTGTATATTAAAGTCCTTGTTACAAGGTCCTATTGCCTCGATTAAATCGAACGTTATTCCTAATGATGATATAAAAAGAACACAGGACCCATCTAAAGAAATTTCAAATTGAACTAAAACAAAAATAAACAAAGTTAGTATTCTAAGCTGTCATAAATATTTATAAGGTGTTACAACAGGTATTCATATGAATTTATGAGACTTGTAACAGCTTTGAATGCAAACTTTATTTTTGTTTCGATGATTTTTCAGTGTCTGCATTGTAGAGAGTATACATAAGAATGACATAACCTGATACTTCAGTTTCAGGTCAGCCCTAAAGAAGTGAACTGCAATGTACATGAAACCTCCGCAAAATTCGTATTTTTTTATACGATTGGAACCCGAAATATCTCCTTTTATCCAAATGAATCATCGTGAAAGCATTAAATCTATTATTTGACCCTCTTATTTTCTCCTCCTCTGCTGCCTTGTCTATCTGCATGCCGTTTTTCTTTACCATCTCATATACCTTACTGCCCTCATCGTGCATCGTCCTTACTTCATCTATCTGCAGCCCACTCCTTATAAAATAGCTTTCTCTTTCAACCTACACCTTCCCAACCTCTCTTCTGTTCTCCTTCTTCCACCGAAACTCCCTAACCAGCTTACTTCCTCCCCGCTACCAAAAATTTCTCCTCATACTTACCCCAGTGACCACTTTACATACTTCTCCTATATCCTATTAATCTCTCCACTTTCCATCTAACACACGCACATTTGTCCTTCTTAACTCTATATTTTATATGAACATCTACTCCCACATTCCTCCGAATCAGGAAGTCAAGGTACAGAAACTTTTTCCACGTATTGCATAGCCTTTCCCTTCCACTACCTCTCTTAACCCTGCATTACTTTTCCTAAATACCATAACCTTTGACTTTACCGCATTCAACTCTAACAGATTCTCTTCCTACGACTCCGGCCTTTAGCCTACTGTCCATGACCGTCTCAACCCACTATCCATCCAAAACCCCTAAGAAATTCCTTCCCCTCCTCTCTCCTTAACTTTTTTCTATTCATGTAACTCCCTTATAATCTCTATTAGGCCTCTTTCTACTTCCCTCACTACCGTCGCTTCCCACAACCTATCCACGTGCTGTAAAAAGTAAATATTATCGATAGTGCTCTTACCCGCAGTGAATACCGCTTGTCTCCAACAATATCCCTTTCCCGTCGACATCCTTGCACAGTCTCTCCGCCAACACCATCGCATATACTTTGTACGCCGTATTCATCAACGTAACCCCTCGATAATATCGTCTTCAGCCTCTACCTAACCCCCTGCTGACCTTCACATTTTCCTTATCTATTTCTCTATCACTTCGTCATTCAACTCCACTTCTTCTCCCACTCTCATTATTTTAATGCCTTCTTCCATTTTCCTTGAATTTGTGCCCTGAAATAATTCGTTAAAAAACTCCGTCCACTTGTCACTCCCTATCATCTCGCCTATCCCCACCCTTAACTTCCGAAACCTGATTACTTATATTTGAAACGTTCCCTTCTGTCGTAACACTTCTCAACTTCACTTCTACATAATTTTCCCTCTCCTGCCTTTTCTTTTCCCGCATCTCCCCAAGCTCCTTCCCCAACTCTACGTATTCCTCCCTCTACCCAGATTATTCTTTCCTGTACTTCCTTCACACCTTCCTTTTCGTCGGCACAAACCCTTTCACTTTCTCTTTCAGATCCACCCACATCTCTTTTACCGACTCCCCTTCAAAAAGTACCTGCCCTAACTGCTACTGATCATTCTTTATCGCCTGTTTCATCCAAGTCACCCTCACCCCCGTCGGCAATTCTTCTTAAACTTGTCTTTCACCGCTTTCCTCCACTCTTATTGTCTGATTCTATCCTCCCTTCTATTGAGAATCTTGGCGCCTCCTCCCACCCTTGCATATTCATGAACAAGTTGTCTAATACTGATACCACACCCTCATCACAAACGTGTATTCTCCCATTTCGTCCCCGGTGACCATACCATTCGCCACCACTCAGCCCCTATCCTCCATACAGTCCCTTAAAATTTCTTAAAAAATATTCTCTCTGTCCTATACACTGAGAAAAAAGTACTCTTGAGTCAAAAGTGCCAGTGCTTTTGAATTCCACATTATTAATACAATAGTTTATGTCAATAATCCAATAAATTTTTCTTTGAGTGAAATAATTCGAGTTTTTGAATCAAAAGTACAGTACTATAGATTAAAATATTGACGATTATATGAAGCTCAGGCATATAAAATTAAGAAAAATAAATGCACATTTATTTCGAACAAATTTTGTATTTAAAGTGTTAAACATACTTTTGAATTAACAAAGTATCTTTTTAATTTCTAGACAAAATTATTACCACGAAAAAGATAGTTTCGATTTGATAGTACCTACTGTAGTTACAAAGAAAGGCGCTTTCGAATAGGGTCAAATGCTTACACTATCAGATCTACAGCAACTGTGATAGAAACAGAGAAAAATAAATGTTGAGTCATCTGCATATTCCATTATCAAATGAAAATATGTATTTCTTTCTAAGGTAAAAGATTGCAATATGAAAAGAAATCTTGTTGTATGAAAAATAAATGCAAATGTTTAGGAAAATTGCGTAACTGTCTGTAAGTCATAGTAAAATTGTTTCAAAGTTTGGACTTGGGAATTTGTCAGCGGACGACCGAAAAATCCCGCACAATAAATCACCAAAAATTATAAAATTGCCGAAATATAAAAATCTCGAATTGAAAAATTCTTGAATAATAAAATTAACTCAAGTTTATAATATGACACTATTTGAAAATTCCATAAGAACAAAATTTCCGACATAAAATTACCGAATTGTAAAATGGCAGAACCAGAAAATTCAAAAATTTAAAGAATCAAAAAAATTGTTTTGTTGAATATTATTATATTTTTTCTTAATGGAATAAACAAATACTTTTAAAAGAGAGTTTTATTGTTCGGCAATTTTACAGTGTCGGAATTTTCGTTTTTCGGAATTTTTCAGTCGTCTCATTTAGCAGTATAAATTAAAATATTTAAAATATGTGCAAACACTGAACATCTGAAGAAAATGTGCCAACATTTTCAAAAGCATTGCTAACTAATTAAATTTTGAAACAATGTATCTTTAAAGGTCTGGTTTTTATAAACAAATAGAGTGATACAACAAAATAAAAAAGCACCGTTTTTCATCAATATAATATAATAATTATGGTAGTATTATTTATTGTTATTGAGCTAAATATTAACATACATTAATAGGCAGAAATAAAAAATACTTATATTATAATTATAGAAGAATTTATTAAAACACAATATTATTCATTTTATACAAGTAAATATTGAACTAATCAGAGTGAATATTTAAGTTAAAACTGAAAATAAAAACAAATAAAATAAATGGAGTATTTTATACTATTTAGCTTCAAACAATGCAAAATATAAATTTTGCAATAATAGCATATACTTCTGATTGATTATAGAGTACAGAAATTTCATTACTCGTCCACCCAGCTTTACCGACAGCCCCCTACTTCCTAAGAAAAGTGCCACTGTATACCTCCTTCAACACCTCTTCTAAATCGTACAACACCCACATTTTCTCATCTGCTTTTGTTTTCCTATAACCTACCTTTGCCAATCTCCCTTCATTCCTCTCCCTCTTAGCCCTTTTGTTTTGCATTCTCTGTACCTCCCTTTCCTTCCCAGTCAAATTGCGATCGACGAAAACTCCCCTATCCTTTATACTAATTTTATTTCGCCTTGTCCCCACAATGTCTAATCAGCCCTTCAATTCCACAACCGTCACTTCATTCTTCTTTTCCCCATCCAGCCAAACTTTGCGTAACCGAACGTTACCTCTCCTATGCTCTGTAGCAGCGCCTCTAGCCCCTTCCTTTCTTCCCTGTTTCTTAGCTTCAACCCTCTTAGCACAGTATTATTTCTGCTTTCTGCCTTCTCTTTATTCTTCCCTCCCGCTTCCTCCTTTACCATGTTCTCTCTAATCTTTTCTAAATCCCTTTCTGCTCGCCGTCCCCCCTGCTACATACTTTCACGTCCGATTCACTAAGATTATGAACAACAAGATTTAAGGCACGTACACTTGGTGATTTTTCCCCATATGGTGCATATATTTACATACAAAAATAAAGTTGTTTAAAATTTTCAAGTGGTTTTGATTTTAATATAATAGTAATCATAAAAAAAGGCGTACTTATTATTACGGACTGATTATTGTTTGAGCGGTTCGGATCAGGGACCGAAGTTCCAGATCACTTAGATTTCAATAAGCACGAGGCCCGTGGTATTTTCTCGCTCAATAATGAGTAAGACTGACACTTAGAGGGAATTACGGACTGATTATTGTTTGAGCGGTTTCGGATCATGGACCGAAGTCCAAGGTCACTTTCAACAATTAAAATTGCTCTAAAAAGAACAGAGGTACATGTAGATGACGAAACAGGTTTTTGAAATTCAGAGTGGTTATTTAAAGTCTTCTCCATTGACGAGGTTACACGTTTTCTCGGAAAGTTTCGAAGATATTTTGTGCTTTTTTTTTGCTTAAAAGCACATTCAAAAGGCTAAAACGCACTAGCCTGGTAAATTGTCCAGTCCAAATTGTTGTCTAGAATAGCCTGACACCTTCTCGGCATGCTCTCGGCCAGTTTTTATCCATAATCAATAGAGAATGAGCTCCATATCTCCCTTATATGTCGACAGAGCTGATTTAAGGTGAATAAATGCTTTCCTGCAAGTTTCCTGTTCATTATACTCCAGACGTTTTCAATCGGGTTCGATTGAACCACGTTCAACCAGTCGAGATTGATATTTTCTTTAGTCTAGGCCATGCGTTTTTCCATGTGGGTATCCGAGAGTAGTGGTTTCTGCCTCGTGGTACGGTAATGGATCTTCGCCTCATCTAATCTGTGTCTTATCATTTTTACGTTAACCGCTTCAAAACGTTTACTGTAAACAGCACTCATCTAACTAAAATTTAGCTATCTACAACAGATCGAGCGATACTAAAACGAGTTGACTAGTGCGTTCTAGCCCTTTGAATGTACTTTGAAACAAAACAAAAAGAACAAAATATCTTGTAGTAGTGTTCGTTACGTCTACTCGTGACGTCGGAGAGCGAAAAAACAAGTAGTTCGTGCGGTGTGCCAGGTGAAGGCCGAGTAAAGATAGTGGCGCGAACGCAGGCCTTTATACACAACGCGCGGGGCGCGCGTCATAGCTCGCCTCGCTTCTCTCAACCCTGTACATGCGCGCGGATAGGGAGGTAGCTGTTCGCGAGTTCGCTTTAACATTCCCTTTTTGAGTCCGCGCACCATAGCTCGCCTCGAGTCTCCCACTCTGGCTAATGTATGTAGAGGGGGGATACTCGTTCGCGAGTTGCCTCCCACCTTCGTCCGTGGCCCGCAAGCGAGTGTCCTTCTGTTTGTTCTAGTGTGTTTTGACAGTTCTCCACTCTAATCTCTCTCCTCTACATTGCAACTTCTCTTTATTACAACGAACGCTACAATTTAACTATGAAATACTGTAAGGTAAGAATAATAGATATTATCTTGACATTAAAATATAATAAAATGGTGGTGTTATAATGCACATGTCCTAGTACCAGTAACAATTCGTGATAAGGTCATAAAACTTCTATTCAACTTGACTTGCTTAATTATACACTTCTTCTGAGATACTGATAAATGATCAGTTTATAAGTATCTTACCAGAAGTTCTACTTGGAACCCGTATTTAAGAAAGAAAAGTTTTTTGGAATATAAACTGAGTTAGTAGATTAAAGAAAATGTGACTGTATAAAACCAAGGTTCGTCGAGGTGAGAGCTGGGAATTGAGATCTGGAAATAGACACTTGTGACAATCACAAGTGACAGTTCTCTCGAGTCAGAATTCTCAGCTGTCACTTTTTATACATTGAGGATGTATATCAATTCGCCCTCCATCCAGATAGAGCCTTGCTTCGTGGTCGGAACGGGACTGTGCTATCTATAATTATTTAATAATTCATGGGACGTCGTCTTCGAAGCTTGTAACGGCTCCTAGCGATACTATATCATTCGGGATCCTCTTCCGAGGAATCCGACTCTACCTATTCTTCGTCTTGATAATATGGAATTGTACAAGTAATGCCACTGGGGAGTGCTCGTGTCTCTGCATAAGGATGCCGTGAATCCGACGGTCCGTGTGTGTTGAGGTCTTCGGCTGAGACCTGGGGTGCTTGGATGAGCGTGGTTGAATATGGCTCTGCGCCAATACTGATAGCAGGTCGTAGCTCAGCTTGAGGACGTAGCAGACCCGACGGGGTTGGTGCGTTGTGGTCTTCGGCTGGGACCTGAGGTGCCCGGACGAGCTTGCTGGAATATGGCTCTGCGCCAATACTGAAGGCAGGTCGTAGCTCACCTTGAGGACGTAGCAGACCCGACGGGCCTAGTGCGTTGTGGTCTTCGGCTGGGACCTGAGGTGCTCGGATGAGAGTGGTGGAGTATAGCTCTGTGCCAATACTGAAGGAAGGTCGTAGCTCAGCTTGAGGACGTAGCGGACCCAATGGGCCTGGTGCGGTTTGGTCTTCGGCTGAGACCTGAGGTGCTCGGATGAGCATTGTGGAGTATGGCTATGCCCCAATACTAAAAATAGGGACTCCAGGTGCAGCCGGTGGTGAGAAACTTTCTTCATCATGATTCGAAGGAGATTCGGTCTTGAGAGGTGGATCGTCGCCAGCATCAGCGTGTTGTCGAAAAGGGTGCTGCCTGGGCGCCTGCCAAAGGTCCTTTCCATGCACCTTTTGTAACTGGTTTTCCTTCTGGATCCTGTAGACATCGCCAGTCACGTGTTCGATGATCTGATACGGACTAATTCGACGATGATCTAAGGCGGCGTTATACCCTGCGGCTTTATTCGAGAGCTGATGGTTTGTTGCAACCACCCAGGCTGGAGTTCTATTTGGGTCCAGCGGCGGATGTCTCGTTCGATGTCCGGGTCTTCTGTTTCGGCCGTGTAGACTTCCTCGAAGAGAGAGTATTGGTTGCTCGTAATGCTGGAACAATGTTTGTTCAAATCTTCCTGAGGGTTGGGATTGCTGGGTGGAACCATTTGTTCAAGGTCCGGTTCTCCCGGAAATATTGTCTCGGGATACGGGTAGCGCGACAGGGCATGTGGTAGCTCATTCTGCTTTCCGGGGCAGTGTTCTATACTGAAATTAAAACGGCTGAGTAACACGTCTTATCTCGTCAGTTTGTCCAGGGTATCTTTTTGCCGGTCCAACATTGTTGCCTTGGTAGCAGAAAATTTGGCACTAGCGTAGGCGATGATTCTGTGATTACCGTTTGGCCCTTGTTGCATCAACACAGCGCCAATTCCGCGGGCGTTGGCGTCCAATTGAAGAATGAAGGGAAGCAGGGGGCGGGTCGACTCAATGGTTCATGATGGGATCTTCTTTGATGGCTTCTAGGGCCCTTGAAGCTACAACCGTCGATTTGTTGGGGTGTTTAGGGTACAGCAAATCCATGATAGCGGCGATAGTTTCCGAGAAGTGAGGAACATATTCGTGGAGCCAGTTCATAGTGCCTAAAAGGGATCTTAGGCCCTTCCTAGCGCTAGGTGGTTCGGCATCCAATATGGCTTGAAGATGCTATAGTTGAGGGACATTTCCTTCGGAGATGACGACATGCCCAGGTAGGGTAGGCTGGTTAGACCCAGATGACATTTCTGGGATGAACAGGTAAAACCATAGATGCTGAGCCTCTCGAAAACCAGCGCCAGGTGCAGGAGATGTTGTTCTCAGTGATTCGATTACATGATAATGTCATCTAGATATGCTATGGCAAACTGGCCCCAGTGTCTTGCTAAAACATGCCTCATCAGAGTCTGAAAGGTACCGGGTGCATTTTTATCCGCTTTTAAGGTCGAGTGTCATTAAGATCTAGGCGCATCCGAGGTCTTTTAGAATCTCATGGATCCTGGATAGACATTGCGGAGCGTCCACCGTTTTTTAGCTGATTCTGCAGTAATCTATACAGAATCGATAGTCTCCATCCTTCTTAACGGCTACTACGATTGCTGAACTGTAGGGAGAATTAGCTGGCTCAATCATCCCATCGCCGAGCATGTCACGGACCTCCACGTCGAGCCACCGTCTCTTTTCTTCGGAATAACGTCGAGGTGGTTCACGAAAAGGCGTGGGATTGGAGAGATGAATCACATGCTGAATTGTCATAGCTTGACATAGGGGGCCTCCTTGCTGGAAGATGGCAGCATGGCTTCTCACGATTTGGAGAAACTGGTCCTGATACTCCATCGGGAAGTGGTGGCATAGTTCGGGTGGAGAGATTTCCACTGGTGTCTGCCGAAACTCTGGAAGGAGATAGATTCAATTTTGCGTGCTGGAACGCCGGTGAGGTTTATTGCTGGGGGTCCTGGGTTGGTTTGTGCTCGGCGGTTTCTCGGGCCCCCGAGCCTGGCCAGTTTTACTGAGGAGCATTCCTCCTGTCTGCTCTGACGGGGCAGTCTCGATGGAAGTCATACTCAGGGCAGCAGTAACAGGGTGGGCCATTTCGCCGTTTTTCGTCTTCCGGAGATGGGCGTTGATACGCTTGGGCTTTTTTTGGCTCTTCCTTCTTCAGCTCCTTCCACAATTGAACTTCGGTCTCGTCCAGTTCAGCCTCCACTGCGCGGTCGAACGGCTCTCCGAATGTTCTGGGAGAAGCTGCTCGGATTACTCTTCGTATAAAGTATCGAACTGAAACTTTTGAAAATGTATTAGAGTACAATAGAGTACGTTTAAGTACTTTATTTGGGTAGGAACATCACTGATAATTAGTTGCGACCAAATTAAAACTGGTAGCCTTTTTCAAATCTTTTTTCTGAACCTTTAGATATTTTGAGCGTTCGAAATTTTTTAATGCCTAAAATATCATAACTAAACTTTGAAAATGCAAGAGCTAACAGAAGACTACGGCAAGTACAAAATTTAATAAAAAAGATGTAAAAATGTATATTTCGACTAAATCTCATCCGTCACAAAACAAATAACTCACAACGGGGGACGAGCCCTCTTTTAGAGCCTCGTCTAGTGGCCGCCAGGGTTCGGATTTTCGTGCACACAGCGAAAACCGTTACCGGCTGATGCCCACTGAACTGATAGCCGCGTCCTTTGTTGTGTACGGGTTTAATTTAGTTGGATTTTTTTTCCTCTTTTATTATTACATTTTGTACTTTAATGTAGTTTTCGGTCGGATTTTGCATTTCTCAACGTTTGAGGCCAATATTTTATGTATAAAAAAGTTCGAACGTTGAAAAAATGTCGACGTGAAATTCCTACCTAAATGAAGTATCTAAACGTACTTTATTGTGCTCAAATACATTTTCCAAAATTTGAGCTTGATATTTTATTTACAAACAAGTTTTTGGTTTAAAAAAAAATTCAGTGAATATAGACATTTAGCTGTGTCACATGCCCTTAAATATTAAATTTTAAAATAATTATGAATAAGGAATTCTCTTGAAATATAACGGTCCCTAGATCCAGCGTCTGAGATTGCTCGTTATTTGCTATTTTGCATTTCATGACCATTTGCTTTTAAATTCTGTAATTTATACAAAGAGCAATAGACTCGCAATCTTTTAAATTTGGATCCCTAACGATCATTTTTTACATAAGTGTATCCTTTTCGTAATTTTACCCCCATTTTTAGAATACATTAACTCAATTTTTCTTCCTTTTTAAGTATTTCTCTTTGCGTAGTTTACGCTGCGTATTTCGAGCTTATTGATTACAAAATTGGGATATAATCGTATTTGACTCCTTTAAAATCTTATTGAATGAACTCCCATATGAAAACGGGTTAAAAATCCAATATAAGATTGAAAAGTCTCGTCAAATACATTTCTAGGTTGTAATCAACTTAATTCACCTATCCTCGCGTTAATTCTACACTGTTGACGATTTATTGACAACACCGATGCTATCGTTCTTGAGTAACTCGTGTGAAAACGGGTTACAAAATAATATCTAGTGTGGCTTTGATTATCCTGCCCATGACAGAGTCCAATCCTTTCTGCAAGCATAAAGTTACCTCTTCCTTATCGTTTCGGGACCAACCAAGTTGGCGAACAACATTCCCAGAAGGATCGAGGATTCCAATGAATCCTTGAGCCTGACGCTGCATCAGAGTGTTAAGCGCCGACTAACGATTCGTACATTCTTGGTAATTAGAGAAATTATAATAAACCGTTTCAACTGAAACTGACAGAAATTTCACTGATTCAAATCAAGAGACATCCCTTTCAGTCCCCTTTTTTTACCTCAGTTATCCTTTATCTTTTGTCTATCTACGTCTATTGGTTTCTGTCTTAATTGTCAATTCGACCTTTTCTTATCTCTCTTTCAATTCCGTATTTTCTATGTACTTCTATCCCTGGTTTATTAGGCAAGACTTTATATATAACTTTTGCTTTGAAAATTTTCACTCACGATATTGGTTTAAACGTGCAAAAATAGAAACTCGTCTAAATTTAAGTCAAATCAGTTAATATTTAACCATGCCCCAGGCACTACAAGTGTGTATGTCTGTGATTATGTGTACGAAAAACATAGAAGAAGCTTTTTTTAATTTTTAACATTTTGCTGTGTTCGTTTGAGGTGGCACAGTAGAACAAAAAAGTTTCTGGAAACAAATTAATTTTTTGTCTACAATATACATTCGATTTAGACGTTCTTTTCTAAATTGAAGGTTTTCAAAGATCCAAAAATGTGTTTGGATTAAAATAAAAAATTGGTTAATTTTTTATTTAACCGCAATGTTGATATCTTTGTAACTTTTTGGAAGTACCATTTTATTCAAGATTTTTAGATTAACCAAAAAAGCTCTTATATCTACGCTAAAACGATCTAAAAACGATTTGCAGTTGTTGAAAATAATTTTTAAAAAACTTAGATTATAAACAAACTAATTAACCAAAGTTATTTTTCGAAATTGAACATTTTTGGCTCATTGCAGTGCAGAAATTTAGTATAAATGTGAAAGATTAATTTTACTAATATTAATTATTTAAATCATTAATAACAGTTGTCAATTTGTAAAGTGTTATAGCAAAGAGTCATCGGAAATACATTTTTAGTAGATTCCGTAAACAAAACTTGAACCTATTTATTATAATATATCCAAACTCACTATTTTCTTATGCATATTGCTCACAAATTCAACAATCGTTGTCAAAGCGAAGGGGCATAGCAAAGGTATTCTTATTCAATTTCGTAACCAAAAATTGAGCCTATTTGCTCAAAAATAGCCAAATTCTAAATCTGTTGAGAATTTGTCTTCTTACTTGGTTTGCCTTTCTCCTTACCCCTACATGTGTTGGCAATAAACTCAGTACCTCTGCCATTTCGTTTGCTTCCGTTATCGTCAAATCTACTATTGTCAGGTTGTGTTTTTCTTTCCTATCTCCCCCTTCTTTTAACCCCCCTTGCTATCCCATTCATGTATGTAATATGTAAGCTGTCAAACACGTGAAATTCAGCAGTCTGTAATTCAATGTGATCATAATAAAATAAAATTAACCATTCAAACATAATTTTAAAACTGAAGTAGCAAAATAAATTTTTGTTTGCTAATATTGAAGCCTTTAAAAAAATTTTCATTATTTTACGTCAATCTTTCGTCACCGCGCTCATCTCGCAACTGCAGAATCTGAAAAATAAAATAGTCAACGACTTTTTCGAAAACTTGTGCGGCAGGTATTCTTTTTGTGTTGAGTAATTATTTATTCGGAATTTTATTGGATCTGGAAGAGTTTTAATAATAATTTAAAGTTTTAATAATAATTTAATGCTCCTATACGCCATTTCCTAAAGTTCAATATAATTTGGAAGCCTTTTTTTAAATAATTGATTTATTTGACAGAAATTCTTTGTAACATATTTCCATATTGGTCATTTCATATCATATTTACAACTAAAAAATCGATTGCAGCGAAAATGTTGTTCAATCTTTTTAATAATTAATAAATCACAAACTATTCATTTTGCGGAAAAATTATCGTGATCATTAAAGTACGTATTTCGTATAAACACAACGAAAAAATGTAAATAATGCATTGTTTTTGTTATATCACCCACGTTTTTCGCAATTATTATAAATTAAATTTTTTTAAAGCCGGACCGTTCTTTATACCTTCTTGGGTCTGAAATTATTTATAATTGTATTGAGAATATTTTGTGCAATTTTCAGGGTGAATCGTGAAATAGTTCACGATATATTAAATTATTAGAAGCTCATGACGACGCTCACTTATTTTCCTCGCTTGGTGTAGCGCGTGCCAGGATTTAGAGTCGGTTTTCTTCTGTTCTACGCGTCATTATGCCATTGCAGTTTTTGTTGTTGTTTTGTTCTTCTGGGTTTACCCTGGTAATAAACTATTTTTTATTCTTTTTCAAACCCACAGAGTTCTGATGAGACTCGATAAGAGTGTTGTCGAGCAACGGCGGAAGTTGGAGGAAGCCCAGATAAAGATACAGTCTGAGTGAATGAAGTCACAGATTAGTTGAAGCATACGTATCTGCATTCGTTTAAACTTGTTTCAGAAGGTTTAGCCTTGTATAATTAATTTTTATAGCGCAAATTGTTTTAATTTTTGTCTACCCTAAGAAGCCAGAGGTTGTATTGCAGCCACTAAATGCATGAGAAATAAAATGTATTCATTACTGTTTTATAAAGACTTAGACTCTTGAAAAAGTTTGGAACTATACAGCCGCGATTTTGCATTTCCTTTTCTTTCTCATAGGAAAAAAATATCATTTTTCACAGAAGAGCAATAATCAGTGCAAGGAGATTGACATCCTGACTAACTATAACTGTTTTATTCCGATGGGATTCATTGATGGCAGTCTGCAGGATTAGAACACCAGCACATACTGTACCTTATTGAAATTATTTTTTTCTTAAATGAATCTAGACGATTCTGAGGTTCAGCACTGTCTAAACGATCTTGCAGATTTTAAAAACATCCCTCCAAGTTTTGATTTCGTACAAGATGATAATGTTACTGAAGAAATTCAAGTCAGGCCATATCTTTATCTGGTCTTTCCCCACCTTTCGCAGCTGCTCGATAATACTCTTATCGAGTCTATCATTAAATTCAAACATGGCGAGACAATTTTTTAGAACCAGAATTGTGGGGTTGAAAAAAAGACAAAAATAGTTTATTACTTGTGTATACTACTGAGGTACCAGCAACATCTCACATAATGAATTTGATCGTTTTTCCTGTAAAATGTGCCTAAATATTCAAGTTACAGCAGTATCTCCAGAACGTGGGATTTTTCGTTCTTAGGCCAGCCTCGTGTAAATCCGAAAACGCACGAGCACGAACCCGAACTGGCCCGACTTCACCAATGACGATCTAGCTGCTCCTCAAATTTATTACGGTTTTGAAATCATGAATAGAACTTAGAATCATTAGACTTTTTGCAAAGAGAAAAATATAATTTACTGTATATGCAAATACATGAGACAAGATTTCAGAGCCTAATAAAACTATTAGAACATTTTTAACTTAAATTTAAAATTTTTACTTAAGTTTGCAGTTGCAAAATTTAATTTGCAACATGACAAAGAAACAAGAATTTTCAACCGATAAAATAAATTTTTGAATAAAATAGATAAATTTTCCACTAAAAACATAATTTTTCACGAAAAAAAACTTTCCAACAGAATTATTCAACTTGACTTTAGAAGAGAATTTTAAGCTAAAGAAATAAATATCCAACCAAAAATGGACTAGTTAAACTTTTGCCCAAAAGATGGAATTTTCAACGAAATCATTTTATCAACAAAATTGTTGAATTGTCAATAAAAACAACTAATTTTTAGCCAAAGGAGATGAATTTTCGAACAAGAAGAATAATTGTTTACCAAAAAAGATGGATTTTCAACAAACAAAAAAAAAAGAATTTTCCAAAAAATAGTTTTTTAAACAAATGTAGTAATAGTAATAATGATGGAGACGTGACGGAAGGTTACCAAGAAGGAGAACGGTAATTGATTATGTGATAGTGAATGATTAGGTAAGAGAGGTCAAGAAACTAAAAATAGGATATTATATTGACTCGGATCACTTTCCCTTAATAGTGACATTAGAGGGAGAAAAAAGTAACAGCAATATGGATAAAAAGGGATCAAATGTAAAAAATGCAGAAAAAGGGGATTGGTCAAGGCAAGGAAAAGAACAGTGCAGAGAAAAGATCAGAAGTATCAAAATAGGAGGGGGAAATATGGAAGAAGAGAGGGAAAAATGATAGAAGAAATAAAAAGAGGATTATAGTGCACACGCAAAAATGAAGTTAGTAAAGGAGGGAATAGAAGTGGATGGCGTGAGGATTGTAAAGAAAATACGGAGGTCAGAAAGAAATTAACAAAATGGAGAAAAGAAAAGAGTAATGGAGAAAAATATGGGAGAAAAAAGGAGCAGTATACTAAGTGGTGTGATCAAAAGAAAGAGAAAGAGTATACAAGATTTAAGGAAGAGACCAAGATATTTTTTTAATGAATCTGCTATTATTGGTAAGGTACTACTATTGGTAAGGTACCATCTCTGATGATATAGCAGATTCATTAAAAAAAATAATTACTTGTACCATTAACACCTAGCTAAAAATTGGCGTTATTTTCTTGAATTAAGAGTTCTTATTCTGATCCCTCTAATAGCTTAATTGGAAAAGCACCTGACCGCAAGTCAGAAGTTTTGTGGTTCGATTCCCAATGGAGTGAAGAAGTAGGATCTTTTTTTCAAGAAGTAATTTTAATTTGAGACCAAGATATTTAAGTAGTAGAATGGAAAAAATATTTTTTGGATTCGTTAGGTGGAGTAAAGAGAAAAGTTAGGAAAGGAGGAAAATATTGTAGAAAAAGAGATGGAAGGGCACCTAGTATGGATCAGATTCCAAAAAAAATTATGGAAATGTGGAGAGAAGGAACTAGAGAAATGGGCTCTATTTGACCCTATTTCCCTAGGAACATTTACAGGAGCGATATTAAGGTTAATGCATTGTGCCTTTGGATGTAGGTCGTTCCCGCATGAGAGTAACAACTAGATAGTATGTGTGCTAAATGCACGAGGTGTGCATGGCACGCCCCGTATGTTAAGGTATGTTAAGGTGAAAATGACACTGTTCTGACATCCCAAAATGAAACCCTCCGTGCCAAACTTCAATACGGGTGATTTAAGGAAAGCAAAAGTTAGCTCTCACGACATTGACTGATCCTTTAAATTTCTGTAGAAGATGCCGCGCATCCTCTTATCGAGCAGTTTTTCTCTTGTGCTTTCTTAATGCGGGCTTTCAGAAGTGAGTACTCGAGAAAGATAAGATTTGATGCATTTTTCTCACCCCTTATACTGAACTTAAGTCCGAGTGTTTCAGCAGCCTCCTCCGCTGCTTTATACAGAAACGCTCTTTTGCCCACTTATTTGTGCTTCCTGGCCATTTTAAGAAGAGGGTCTCTTCCATTTTTGACTCTACGTACTGTACCCAGAATAATCCTGTTGTGAAGAAAATCAAGATTCAATATTTTGCGACCACCTTGACGTCGTGAGATGTAGAGTCGCGGAACAGAAGACTTGAAATGCATACTTTTGTTCATGTGCATAACCTTTCGTGTCCCGATATCAAGGGATCTGAGCTCGTTCTTCGTCCATGAAACAACTCCAAATGTATAGAGTACTATCGGGACGGCAAGCATGTTCGTTGCAGATACTTTCTTCCTCGCCAACAGTTCGGAAGATCAAATCTACCGGATGAGACATTTGTATCTGCTTCGGAGAGTATCTTTTATAGATGCCACATGCTGAATGCAGCCCTGTGGCACGCCCAGGTATATATAAATCTCTCCAGCGCAAAGGTATCGTATTGCGCTTCTATCGACGAGCTCAGGGTCTTCAGAGATGCGATTAAGTTTTCCTCGCTTCAAATAAACCTTGGTGCATTTGGTTAACGCAAATTCAGTTCCTATTTCCTTAGTGTAACGTTCGACAATCCCTAGAGCTAAATGTAGTAGCTCTTTGTTTTTGGCATGGATCTTAAGATCGTCCATGTAAAATACATGAGTGACCTTGTACTTTTGATCTGCAGGTTTGCCGCAAAAGTACCCGTCGGAATGGGGAAGTGCTAGAGATAGTGACAATAATGTGAGGCAAAAGAGGAGTGGGCTCATGGTGTCGTCCTGAAAGACACCTCTCTGAAAGGTGACCTGGTTAGTTGCTACACGATCTTTTCCAGATGAGATGGAAAATCTGATTTTCCATAGCGGCGTCAATCTTTCTATGCACCTTACGATTTGCGGATGAACCTTTAAGCTTTCCAAAAGACAGATGATAAGTCTATGGGAGGACGAAACAAAAGCTTTCCGGTAATCAATCCAGGCCATCGATAGGTCCCGCTGGTAGGATGCTGCATCTTTGCAGACACATCTATCGGTAAGCAGGTTCCCCCGACATCCTGCTACGCCTTTCTTTGAGCCGCGCTGTTCATACATTTCTTGCCACACAGGTTCAATTGCCCGAACAATCCTATTATTTTGGATAGCTGTGAATATCTTATACAGTGTGTTCAGACAAGTGATTCGCCTGTAATTCTGCGGGATAACTAAGTTGCCTATTTTTGGCAGGAGTATTGTGCACCCTTCCACCAACCAATCCAGAATTGGCTCTTCAGACTTCAAATATTAGTTGAAAATACGGGCCAAATTCTGATGGGTTGAAGGAAACTTCTTCCACCAGAAGGTCTTGATACCATCTGTTGCCGCAGCGGAATAGCTCATCCCTCTTAATACTTTTTTTCACCTCCTCGGTAATCATTGGTGGACATTCTTCATCAGGTATTATGAGGGCATCCCACAGGTCCTTGAAGCTATTTATGTTCTCTAAATCATCGTCCAGTCCATGCTGCACTTCATAGACTTCTCTCCAAAATATTTCGATCTCCTCTGGTTTGAGCGGGTGGTCGATAGTAACTGGAGGATCTTAGAGGATTCTAGATGGGTCAGAAAGAAACTGTTGATATTCTCTAACTCACCTCTGTCTCCGCTTTAGAATATCTCTTAGCGTCAGATAGTATCCGTATTCTCTCAACAATATGCTACCTGATGGTCAGCAGGTTTGTCTTGTTAAGAGTGTGATAACGGATCCGGAGTCAATCACACATTGAATGTGGGGCGCGTACTGTATTGCCAGCCTATTTTTATGGCGAGTTGATGCGTTCGTCTTTTGATCTTATGATCAACCCTTTTTTGGAGTAGTTCGGCATGGTTTCGCAAACGTTAATGCGAAAAGTGATAGCTCCGGGTGTTTCTTGCACCACAGAGCATGCAGTCGTGCCATGTAACCCCGTTCAGGGGCCACACTCGCATCGTAGAACCCTAACAAGTCGCGATTTAGTCGCTCCGTGCACCTAAACGTCCCGAGATTCAGTCGATCCATCGCAGTGAATCCATCTTTAGTGGCTCCCCCAGCTCTAGAGTGGTCGGCATTCTTGGCCGACCCATTGTCGGGTGCCCTGCGCGTTCTATTGTTTTGAACCGCACTTACGACAACTATGGTGTTATTATTGTTGTTCCGACGAAAAGCTAGGGAAAGGGGTTCGTCCATTCTTGTAGAGCCTCGCATGCAAGGATAAGGCTGCGCACTCTGAGAGGTCGCCCGGTATCCCAGAGATATCCCACATAGTCTAATCAATTTTCCATAAAATGAGTAACTGATATATTTTCGAAATAATCTTTATATGCTGTTCAATTGTTTAAATAACAACAAATTATTGACCAATATTTATAGAGAATTGCCTGCTCTAAAATTCTAGTTCCATACATTATGACTGAAAAACCACCCCATTTCGGAATATGCGCAGGAGAAAAAGCGGACCCCCTACTCAAAGATTGTAATACTCGGGAACTATGAGCCGATCAACAAAAATGCATATTTTAAAGGAATCTGTTATATCATCATAGATGGTAACCTGACCGACAGAAGATCAATCCTTCAAACCATGAAGGCAGAAAATCTACACAATATCGATCAAGTTAAGAATCTTCACTGACAGAAAATGCTTAACGTCTTAATCAGACTAGATGAAAAATAATATTTTCAAATTAGAATTATTTCCTGAAAAAAGATCCTACTCCATCTTCACTCCATTGGGAATCGAACCAGAAAACTTCTGATTTCCGGTCAGGTGCTTTTCCAATTAAGCTATTAGAGGGATCAAAATAGGAACTCTTAATTCAAGAAAATAAAGCTCATTTTTAGCTAGGTGTTAATGGTGCAAGTAATTATTTTAAAGAAATCTGTTATATCATCAGAGATGCTAACCTTACCGACAGTAGATCAACCCTTCAAACCATGAAGGCAGAAAATCTACACAATATCGATCAAGTTAAGAATCTTCAATAACAGAATATGCTTAACGTCTTAATCAGACTAGATTGAAAATTATATTTTAAAATTAAAATTATTTCCTGAAAAGTAGATTCTACTCCACCCTCACTCCATTGGAGTGAACGTGACCGGAGATCAGAAGTTTTGTGGTTCGATTCCCAATAGAGTGAAGATGGAGTAGGAACTTTTTTTCAGGAAATAATTTTAATTAAAAAATGCATATTACTCTTCTTTAGAATTTTATGTAAAAATTTTGTGTACAAAACTATATTTGTCGTTAGATGCACCCTTTTCGAAATAAAAGCCAAAAACCAATTTTTGGGGGTTGTTCGTTAGATTTAAGAGTTGTTCCATCCATCGACCAGAGGGAAACTCTTTTGACATTTGATTTTCATACCATACGGAACAACGTACGATATATATCAAAATGTTATCCATTTTTCCTGGGAAAAAGTATAATTTAACTGGAGTACTGTCGAATCCGTCAATCACAATTTATACTTTATTTGGTTTTGGCACAGAAGCATTTTATTGACTACAATCTACCAGTTTGAGGAAACTCTTGAGTAATTTTTTTTAGGCAGCGCGCTTATGTAAAATGGAATGCTCATAATGCCTGTAATTAGTGAAATTGTATATAATAATTCAATGAAAACTTAAATTCAACTATATAAGCTAATCCCTACCATAAGTCTCGGTTACTTTAAGTTGTTATAAGTTTTAGCTGCTGTTAATACCGGTAGCAGTAATTGTAAATTGTCCCTAACAATTAATACATTAAATTACCGAATTATTATTTGAGAGTTTTCCAACGGAATTATTAAATTATTTTGTAACCTAAAAATAAATATGTAAAAAACTTACTTATTCCGGGAGGACTACCCATGTTCATCTGCTTGTCTACTTCAGATTGTAACTGTTTTAATTTTTCTGCTTCTTCTTCCATTTCTCTGACTCTCGCTTTTATAGCTTCTAATTCCTAATAAA
>NC_046660.1:142574344-142594003 GCF_010883055.1 Belonocnema kinseyi
ATAATAATTATCTATCTACAGCTTTGACTATCAATTCCTTAATTGATACCATGGTTCATACCAAGAACGCAAATTTTATATAATTACTCAGTTAACTATATAAAAAAGAAACTTTTGTTTCTCAAATCTGAAAAAATAAAAAAAATTTCCATTTGGATTCTTATGAATTGGAAAGGATTTCTAATTAGATTTATTATTAATAATGTAAATAAATAATTAAACTTTGAACACTTTTGGCCTTGATATGAAAAATGATTCAAATTTAAATGAATTAATTTAAATAGTTGTAAATTAAAAATTGTGTAATTACAAATTCTTTCAACTTCGTATTATTAAGTCCTGAATGTACCTGATTTAAGTTAGGAATTCTCAAATTAACAAATTTGCATTTCTTGCTTTGTAAACTAGAAACAGTGGTAAAATATTATTCCCTACAATTATAAAATAAATCTAACATCTTTTAGTAAATATTTACTAAAATTGCGGGTTTATTTAAAAAAATGGTTACCAGCTAAGTATCAAAAGTATTGTAGATCTAGCCACTACTTTCTGCTATCTTTCTGACAGCATACCGATACTACGTCGGAAAACCCACTTTTTTATGATGCTATGCACAAATCGACCCAATTTTTGGCATCTTCCTAAAAAGAGAATCGTTGCCCACGCAGACCATGAATCTAGGATCTGAAGAGGTGGTAATCAGACGGCACGATGTATGGAGAATAAGGAGGGTGGGTTAGGAATTTCCATTTAAGGTTTCCTTTTAACAAGTTTTGCAACGGGGGGCCGAGCGTTGTACTTTATCGTGTCTCTTCTCGTATCGCGGTTATTTTTCCTTTAATGCTCGGCTCAATCATATTAATCGTCTTCGATAAAGGTCGCCCATGATGGTTTCGTTAAGTTGGAGCAGCTGATAGTATACTAGAGCCTGTTGATCACACCAAAGACAGAGCAAGAGCTTGGATCCCTGAATATTCTGTTTTGATATTGAGGGTTGCCCGAGCTTAACCCGCGATTTCCTACGCTTAGGGTTATCATAGCGAATCCACTTCTCACCGCCAGTGACAATGCAATTCAGAAAACCTTTCCGATTTTGCCGTTGGAATAACTGTTCAAAAATGAAAAATCTCCTTTACACGTATTATGCCTCAGTTCGCACGGCAACCAATTTCCTTACTTTTGGGGCATTCTCAGTGCATGTGAGCGTCTAGAAATGGTTGGGCGATCAAATCCCAATAATTCTGCAAGCTTATCTTGCATTTGACACGGGTCTTCGCCGAGTCACCTCTCCAATTCCTCAACCTCGATCTTTTTTGGATGGTCTGGAGGTTCTTGGTCCTCCATGTCAAACTCACAACTTAAAAATGTTCGAAACCAGTACTCACACTCTTTAATCGATGGATTATGATCCCCGGAAGCTTCCAAAAGAAATCGATGCCTTCCAGCAGCACTTTTCTTCGAGTTAAAAAAGGAAAGTAAAACCTCCCGCAAATGCTGCTTTGTTGGTACGTAAGCCGAAATCTTTAAAGCTACAAAAACTATGACATGATGGGGCTTTGACATTTATATGTGACGAGCCGCAAGGAAAGGGAACGTAGGGTTAACAGGCACATTTTTCAGTAGAAGCGATTAAATAAACGGTCGAAGACAGACACTCAGAGAGTGGGGACAATCTCCGGAATCTATCCCCTTCATTGACATTTTCTTCTTCCGCGTTCAACGTGGCAGATGAGCTTTTGAGTCACACGAAAGTGTATCGAAAGTGGTGGGACTGGATTTCTCGGGCCATCCGCACGTATCGAAATAAGCGTTTCAGACCTCACTTTAAACCTTAATAACAGTTTTAATTTTGCAGATGAAATTTGTATTCTTTTTTAATACGAAAGAGCGATTCTAAAACTATCAATTGCATCAAAAACCTGAAAATCGATTTTTGTAACCCACAAGTCCCTTTCTTCGCGGCACGTCACATACAGTAACAACATTCCACGATGGGATATAGTAAAAGTAACGCCATCTCCTAGAAAACCCTCATTATTAATGCACGCTTCCAATATAATTCTTCTACTACCCGGGACAAAGAAATTAGTGTGGTAAGGGTAGATTAGAGGAAATGAGTTTCAAAACATCACGCCGACACTAATCGCTGATCAATCTCTCTAGCAAACACCCTACATGGAAAGCTTCGCAAAGACATCATACGTCACAGTTCCCACAAAAACGTAAAAACAGAATAATAATCCCACATGAACATCGTTACATTTTACCCCAATCACTTTTAATAAGCAAAGCTCTTAACAAGGGTCCATGAGTATCCAAGATCTTTCATATCATGCGCCTGTAACTCCACTGACATTCTTCGTCACATATGTCTTCAAAACAATTTTCCTCCACATATCCCTCTCCTGACATACATCTTTTGCGCCCGCTACATACATGCATGTTTTTATGCTGTTTTTATGCTGCCATTCACTTCATCAAAATACCCTTGTTTCGATAAACGTTTAACTTATTCTGACGTAATAACCTCATAATCTGCAAATGGCAACCAAGCACCTTCACAATCCCGAGGTCAACACCTTCTTCGTACACATTAGTCCATGTATATATTGAATAACCAAGAGTACATCAGGCACCTTTTTCGAACACCCTACCTAATATTAACACAATCACTCAGTTGCCAACTTACCCTTTTACCCACATGACTACCTTCATGTATTGCTTTTATTTCTTTTAGAAACTGACCATCGACTCTATATTCTTTCAAAACTTTTTAAACTTTGATTCTATTCACCCTATCAATGGCGTTTTCCAGATTAAAAAATACACAGAAGACTTTCTGGTCTAATCTCAAACGTTTTTCTATCTGCTGTTTTGCATAATTTATGTACTAAGCTGATAGCTCTATAATTAGGGCAGTTACCTTTACCACCCTTTCGCTTGTAGAGTGGGACGATAATCGCCTTTCTCAAATCATTTGGAAACTCCCCATTCATATATTCATTAACTCACTCAGTCTCTGAGACAAATACTCGTCACCGCTCTTAAGCATTTCAGCGGTAATGCCATCCACACCAGCAGCATTACCGTTCTTTAAATTCTTAAATATAACCTTAATCTCAAGGGGTAAATTTCTATTTCGCCACATTCAACGGGATTTTCTAACGCATTCTCTTCTATGCCACCATTCTTGCGTTTAATAATTTTACCTCCATGCAATTTCTTGTAAGTCACTCTTGCAGTCTTCCCCTTTATCCGTATTACATGTCATTTCACAATCAGTATTCTTCATTCCGATTACTTTATTTTCTAATCTTCTTAATCAATTTCTCAAATAGTTTATTAATTTCTGCAAAATCATTCTGCATTTTCTTATCTTCTTCCGCTTTGATTTTATACTTGCTTTCTTAAAATTGTCTTTTTGATTTTGTATTTGTATCCCTACATTTATTTGCTAGCCTAATTCACTCGTCATTGCTAAGAACTGTAATATTTAACATTCTCAAATACTCTCGCTTCTCCTTGTTTACAAATATGCGAAATTCATCTTTCCACGAAGCATCTAGTCATTCTTCCCACAACAGTAGTAAGACACACTTCAGACCTTTTACTTAATCCCTGACCTACATTTATTTTTGAAGCTATGAGGTAATTAACCAGTCCACATTTAGAACCTCTCATAAAACTTGTATCTTTAAGTAACGTCGGTAAAGGACATAGAAAAATTTCAGAGGTACCGGCTCAGATATCGAACCCCTGACCTCTAACTTGTATTATTATTTGAGAAGTTGTAGGCTCCAGAAGCTACGATCATGGTTCCTTGAAGCAACCAATCCCGACGCAACCGGAACGTATTCGTCGTCCACTCATGATCCTTCTATCCTAGAAGGTGAGCAAAAGCGAAAAAATTACGCAAGAAACTTCACACAACACTGCTCCTTGGATGTTGGTCTCTAGTCGCGGATGACCTTACACGGTAAAGGACACAGTTAGAAATTAAGATTTCACCTCTAGATACTTTTTTAGGGCTATCAATGTTTGTACAATGTTATGAGGAACAGTGTTGACGGACCAGTTGAAGTGAATTGCCGCGAATTGTCTAAGAGTTGGTAACGTTTTTCGCCCCGTGGGGGTATAAGTCTTAATTAGTGGAGAATATATCTGGCAAAACACCCATCTTTTGAAACCCATAAATTCCAGATGCCCTGTATGGGGTGTTTGGTTACCTGAGCCAGGTAAAAACTTTGAAATTTCAAGTGATCGTATAAGAGTCTTTTTCTTCGAGGGTCGGGTATTCAAGTCTATTATACTACTTTCAAAAACTAAAATATTATACTAAAATTAAAAAACTATTCAAGTTTATTATAATTAAATCGCCAGACCGATTACATGTGGATAAAACACTGCCTTCAAAATTGTGTTTGACAATGCATAATCTTAATTAAAATGTGTGTCCGAGCGGGTAGACGAAGAGCAAGGAAATAGCCGCATCATGCCTTATTATCAAGTCATGCAGTGTGTTATGTCCATGCTATCGGTCTAGGGATAGAATAATAATAAAATTGGGATATCAATAGTCGATCCTACAAAAGAATTGACTCTTACACTACCACTTGAAATTACCAATTTTTCACCCGGCTCAGGTGCCCAAATGTCCCAAACTGTACGTCTAGCATTATGGGTTTGGAAATATGAATAGTTTTCCATATATATTCGCCACTAACTACAAACTCCCTGGCTCAAACCGGCTGCCTTCCTACGACAGCAGCAATCACACTACGCGTGGCGTCATGCATACACGGAACTTTGTTGCTCTGCAGTTTCTAAAGAATGGACCGCACAACATTGTTGTATTTGGATTTTTGTATTAATTTTTTTTGTCTTATCTTTTCGTCTATCCTCCATTACCGGTGGTACCACAGGTCATTTCGGCGGACTAAGATGAAGACTAGGTTAAGAAAGCCCGAAAACAAACCACTCATAGAGTGTTTTGATAAAAACAATATACAGCAAGTGAGGAAACACCTCATCGTCAATTCCGATCGCGTTCAAGTCCCGGTGGTCGACGCCAGATCCGTGGATTTGGGTCTGCTAGCAATTTATAGCGATAGTGACCTACCTAAAACAAGCGAAGAGAAAAAGGAGTTAAAGGGACATAAAAAGAGCCTCATGCCAGCGAAAGACGTTGGTCGACGAAGAAGCCAAGGAAGAGCTATTAATGCCATCGCTATTGAGCTTTTTATTGTCAGCGTCATCTGTTTTCATGCACTAATTAATGTAATTGAACAATTTACAACAAAAACTTCAAAACTTATTCGTAATTATTTTAAACTTGACTATTATCATTAAAATTCATTATGACAATTTGGTGCCAATTATATGAATTCATTACTGTATAATGAAGCGAGATTGATTCAAGACAAAAATTCCTTTGTAATACTGCAAGTTCAGAAAAAAAAATTATATTAACAGATGGGACGAATCAATTGGAGGATTCGTCCGAAAATGATGTGGATTCGAATAAGAATGTTACTAAAGTTGCAAAACAAAACGCCATCAAAGGACTGGAGGATGTTATGATTTTTTATGGTAGAAAAGACACTTCTTTGTTTAAAATAAATGATTAAATTAAAGAAAAATTTTTAATATAAATAAAAATTACGTAAAATAAGACAGGGAGGCTGGTAGAAATATTATGTGGCGGTTTGTTACAGAGGGGAAGAGGGGTCTTAGAAAGGGCCTATAATCCGTTACGTATTTTAAGTTGATGCATGATTTCAGCCCTTTTGCAAAAATGTTGGGAAAGCATAAAATATATTATTCAAGTAAAAACTATCTTTCTGTGGCAAGAATCTTGATCGCTCAAATAGATTTTTAATAAACATTCCAATTGCAAGCTGCGATGTCAAAGAGTTTTCCCGATCTTATAATTGTATAAGCTCAGCTCAGTGTTGCCATATAACCGAAGACCCCTAGATTTGCTAACTTTGATTTATTAAAATTAAGATCAGAATTTTTTAGTTATGCAGAGATATTATTATTAAATTAAACAGCTTTTGAAAATTGAAGTCAATGTCCAAATACACGGATGGTGTAAAATATATTTTTTCTAATCCTATCAAAAAAAGGAGATTGCGATTATATCTCGAAATCTGACGCCACATTATCTCTTCACCTATTGGTTGGATTTAAACTCGCCACCTATTCTTTAGAATCGAGATCAGCGGAATCTATTATGAAGCCAATGCATGTGCACCGAAATGCGATCTAGAATCATTTTTAGGTTAAAAACAGATCTGCGTATTATGAAGCCAAGGCATTTCCACCAAAGTGACTGTAACGGGGATGTTGACTGTGTAAACAAGTAAGCATTTACAGCGTCGTATTGGCTATTCACGTTCTCCTCTTACCGATTGAGGGGTACACCTCGTGCCAGTCACGCTGAGTTTATCAGTTCTTAGGTTCATGGCAGATTTCTGAGTGATCCGTTTGGCAGCGGTAAATGCTAGAGATACAAGTCGAGTCTGCAGTTTGAATAGTGCAATTTTCACTTGCATTTCATTTAAATGAAATGAATAGAATTAGCTGTAAATTACATATTTATGTTATTTTTGTAACTTTTATTCACTATTTATTTAAGTGTTCTCTGTTCTATGTTGCTTTGCAAATTTAAAAGAACTGTTAATTATCTAAAGAATTTCAATTTAAAAATTACGAGGTTAACTGTTTTTCTACGAGTCAATTTTTTAATGGAGTCAACTACGAATGTCTTTTCAATGACTTTTTGCTATTTTGCTTTTCATATTTACAAGAACTATTAATTATTCAAAGAATTTCAATTTGAAAATAAGAGTTAAACCTTTTTTCTACGAGTTAATTTTTTACGAAGCCTAGTAAGAATATCTATCGGATGACCCTTTTCTATGTTGTTTTTCAAATTTACAAGAACTGTTAATTCTTTAAAGAATTCCAATTAAAAAATTAAGAGGTTAACCGTTTTTCTACGAGTTAATTTTTTAATGGAGTCAACTATGACTGTCTTTTCAATTGCTTTTTGCTATTTTGCTTTGCAAATTTTAAAGAACTATTAATTATTCAAACAATTTCGATTACGAAATTAAGGGTTTGCCCTTTTTTCTACAAGTCAATTTGTTTACGGAGTCAAGTAAGAATGTCTATCAGATGACCCTTTTCTATATTGCTTTGCAAATTTACAAGATGTATTAATTATTTCAACAATTTTAATACAAAAATTAAAAGTGCTCTTTTTTTAAGAGTCAATGTGTTTGCGGAGTCAACTAAGAATGCCTATCCGATGACTGCTTTCTATGTTGCTTTGCAAATCGACAAGAACTGTTAATTATTTAAAGAATTTCAATTGAAAAATTAAGAGTTTACCCTTTTTTGTACGGGTGAATTTGTTTACGGAGTCAACTAAAATGCCTATTGGATTACTCTTTTCTATGTTGTTGTACAAATTTACAAGAACTATTAATTATTTAAACAAGTTTAATTAAAAAATAGAAGTTTGGCCTTTATCATGCGAGTCAATTTTTAAAAAAATTCACTAAGAAGGTCCATTCGATGACTTTTTCTAAGTTGCTTTGTAAATTTACAAGGACTATTAATTATTGAAACAATTTCAATTGAAAAATTAAGAATTTGGTTTTTTTTTTTCTACGAGTAGGCTCCATTTTTTAACATAATTAACTAAGAATATCTTTCCGATTATTTTGTTCTATGATGCTTTGAAAATTTACTATTATTAATTCTTTAAAAAATGTTTATCAACATTTGTATAGCTTGGCTATTTTTTAAGAAACAGGCAATAATTTTTTACGGTGTGAACTTAGAATGTCTTTCGGTGATCATTTTCTACCGTACTTTGTAAATTTATAATAATTATTAACCATTTAAACAATATTGATAAGCATATTGAGGGTATGGGTATTTTTCAATTAATAAACACAATTTGTTTACAGAATTAACTAAGATTGTTTTTGCGATCACTCTTTCTTAAGTTATTTGTTAAATTTATCAGAATTATTAATTATTTAAAGAACTTTGATAACAAATTCAGAATGTGGCTATTTTTGAACGAATAGGGTCAGTTTTTTGTACAAATTTAACTAAGAATGTCTTTCTGATTCATTATAATAATCAAATTTTCATGATTTATTATTTAAATTACTTTCATGCGAAAATTAAGAGTTTGGGCATTTTTTTACGAGTAGGCCTAATTTGTTTACGGAATCAACAAAGAATGTATTTCCAACCACTTTTTCCTACGACCCTTTGCAAATTTACACTAATGATTTATTGTTCAAATAAATTTCATACAAAAATTCAGAACTCAACTGTTTTTTAGATTTTGAGATATTTGAACATTTTAAACAAATTAGTTTTGATAAGAAAATGTATGCACTATATATTTACTAAAAATTAAAAAAGAAATTAAAACTGTATAAGGGTAAAAACTTTCATTTTCATTACATCGAGTAAATGTTTATTTTTATTAATTTCTTCCAGTAATTTCATAATCTCTTCAGTTGTATATTTTGCTTTATGAAGATTTTCTGTAGTACATTTTCTCTTGCAACATACTACTCCATATATTTTACTGTGATTAATCACTCAGTCGAACATATGACCAGTATTATTATTACCTATTGTAATATGCTTTTTTATTTTCAAAACCTCGCTGAAACAGAGGTCTCTCAACTTCACATTGTATGCGCATTTGAAATTTTTTCTTTTACTAATGTGGGCCTAAAATCACTGCATGAATTGTAGTATAATTCAATTACAATGCGGTTACATACGAGTTTATTCGAATTACTCGCAGTGGCCTAAACATTTGGCCAGATGAGAGGAAAACTGCAGAAAACCACCTCCCGAGTTTAGCCGGGTTTTCAAAATTCGAGTACAAAACCCGGTCGTACGTCGTAGATGGTCACCCATCCAAGTGCTAGAGGCGCTCGAAATGGCTTGAAATTTGCACTCTTCTCGAGTCGAGATCATTTCCTATGTATTTCTATGAAAATTTGTACGCGCCGAGAATTAAGATGTTTTACCAAACTTGCATAAAATGTTTGGTGTTGCGCAATAATTTATTCTGCATCTTGAGAGGGTAGCCGTGCGAAGCCGTGTACAAATAAAAGTTACTAAAGCAAAAATTAATATCGCGATATCATATTAAAGCAATAATACCATGCAATTGGTATTATTGCTTGATCCTCGGTCTGCGACATTTTGCCATGCGACGTCACGACTTTGAATACCTAATACAACTTTTAACAGCACGCGTTATTTAAAATAGTAAATTTATATCAAATTTAATTATATTTAGTAGCAAACACTTTCGAAAACACTGGCGACATTTCTTATTATAATAGTTTCTACATTTTCATTCGAATTTAAAATTTTAGACGTGATTTCCACAAAGTTCCTTCTTTTGCTTCTGGAAAGACAAAAACACAGGAATTTCTCGTGACCGTGAATGGCTTACCGAACAAAACTTCTTTAGAACATAAACTAACATGTGTTCAATCACAAATTACGAATTCGCATGCATTTAGTTCGCCTAAATGATTAGCTAAACATCTAGTAACTATGCATCGTTACTAATAAAGCAGAAGAACGGCACGCCTATACCAATAGGGATTAAGCACTGATTCCAACACATAACCTAATAAAGGAAATAGCGAATCATTTCTCTCTGTTAAAAGTAAAATTAGCAAATAATTTGAGAGAGGGGGGAGGGAGAGGCTTCAATTACAACTCGACTCTACAACCTGAAAATAAATAAGGGTGAAAAAGAGCCACAATTTTTTAGAGAGTTTTGACTGCATAATCAGAGAAAACGAATTGAATGATAACCCCATCAAACATAGTGATGAAGAAATAAGATAATATTTTCATCAAATTATCACCGGAGCTGTGCCAGATGTACGCTTCATTGAGTTCAGTCTTAAACTTATTAAAGAATGAAATGGACATGAAGAAACCGTGAACTGCAATACTAGAATCCAGAATCTGCCCCTTTTAATTACGATTGATAAGACTCACGCGAGCGATAGCGAGCGCCAGTTCAGTCGGTATTCAACTGCATCAGCGCACGTACATATTGTATAATAGTCTCATATATTGTTTTGTATTCAGAGAGTTTTGCCTGCTTTTTGCAGTAAATAAATTGTTTAGAATCCACTCGAAAGTACTGTAGTATATTTGTTAAAAAATAAAGACATCATTGTAGCCCACACTCTGCGGCTCATAGACAAGAAATGATAAATAAAGTTTTAGTCCTACAGTATCAAATCCGCATTTTTAACTGGTTTATCAGGTTTATCGAATACCCAACTGATTAGTAGGCACATTATAGTTACGTCTAATAAACCACAAATAATTCAATTATAACACTAAAAAAATATATTATTACTACTTACGGGATCATCAATATTAGCTTCAGTGAAGTCACGTCTCACACAATCATTGTGCATTAAAGCGTCCCCATCTTGGCCGTTCTCAAGCCCATCAAGGCCATCAAGTTGTTCATTAGATAATAAATCGGATTCAGACATTTCTGAAACACGCAACAAATCAGATTTTTTATCGTCTATACTACATGCTCTGGGCACAAATATATAATTAATTATAACTTGTATTAAAATGTATCCAATTTCACTTTTTAATTAGCGGTTTGGAATAAAGAATGGCTTCTAAATCGTTCAATAGTTTAACAAATGTCAATTAGCCATGTGGCCAAACGTTTAAACGGTTAACTGTTCAAAGTCAGGCACAAAATCGATTCTTGGCTGGCCAAATAATATTCTATCGTTTAAATTCACCAATTGTCACCAACTGATTGTAAAGTTCTGTCAAACGATCTGTCCTATCTTTAACCTATCTCTTCAGGGAACAAAGTGATGTAACAAAATACAGGCCGATGGGCACCCGGGTGGTAACACAAGGATAAGTGCAAATAGCGAAGAGTATTGAATTTTTGCCTTTTATGTTTTATTCCCGTAGAAAAAATTGTTTTTATACTTCAGATAGTTTAATTTCAATGCAAAGAGGTATAAGAAAAAAGAAAAAAATGATGACTTGCAAAGGTAACTGTTATGAGCAGATTTTAATAACGAATAATCTACATTAAGAATATTTGTTGTTAAAGTATATTCCTGGTGTAAAATTGCTTGCTTTTATTGTTTACATGATACGTGACTATCAAAATTCAGAATTAAATGTTATTAATTATTCTATAAACAAATTTTATAAACAAATGTTCATCACAGAAATTAATAGGCAGCAAAAAATCTTTTTTTCTTCTACTCTTATTGTAAGGATGTCACCGATTATATTTTCTGTAAAGATTATACTATCTGTTGATATTTGTTTATCTGATAAGCCAAATATATGAACAAAATGACATTTTAGGAGTTTGAAACAAAATGAAACCGATTTTTCATGTAATTTGATTGCAATTATACATTCTGAAACAATTTTGTCATGCATTAATATTTGTTCATTTTATGAACAAATTATATAAACAACACATTTTGATCGTTTTCAAGCAAAAATAAATCGTTTTTTCATCTGACCTTGCGCAAATCATATTCACAAATTTAGCTATGCATTAATGTTTGTTCATTTTACGATCAAATTATAGAAACAAATGCACATTTTCGGCGTTTTCAAGCAAAAATAAATCGTTTTTTTCTTCGGACCTTGCTCAAATCATATTCACAAATTTAGTTACGCATGAGCATTTGTTAATTTGACGCAAAAATTATAGAAACAATGCATATTTTATACTTTTTCAAGCAAAAAAAATCGTTTTTTTCTTCGAACCTTGCTGAAATAATATTTCGAATGACATTTAATGGAAAAAGATTGCTATGAATTAATATATTTTATTTTATTACCAAATTGTACATGAAGAAATGCACATTTTCGGCGTTTTCCAGCAAAAATAAATCGTCTTTTTACCTGACCTTGCTCAAATCATATTCAAAATTTAGTTATGCATTAACATTTGTTAATTTTACGAACTAATTATAGAAACAAATGCAAAATTTCGGCGTGTTCCAGCAAAAATAAATTGTTTTTTTAACTGACCTTGCTCAAATCATAATTACAACTTTAGTTATGCCCTAATATTTCTTCATTTTATGAACAAATTATATAAAAAACATATTTTGGGCGTTTTCAAGCAAAAATAAATCGTATTTTAATCTCATCTTGCTCAAATAATCATGTTCACAAATTTAGTTATGCATTAACATTTGTTAATTTTACGAACAAATTATATAAAAAAAATTTAAGTACATATTCAGGTTGAGTATTCATGATTTTATTTTAAGTTCGTATTTTGGGTTAAATATTTAAGCATTCCAGTTAAATATTCACAATTTTTGTTCAAAATTCATCTTTTCGGTTGAAAATAAAACTTCCATTTTTCGATGATAGCTGATGTTTTTAGTTTGAAGTTTAACTATTTTGTTGGAAATTGATAATGTAACTTACAAATTCGACTATGTATTTAGTTGATAATTCATGTAATTTGTTGAGAAAGCTTCTTTTCTTGGTAGAAAATTACCTTTTTCAGTTTATGATTCATTATTTTTAGTTAGAAATTTGTCAGTTTCGTTGAAAATTAATTATTTAAACAAAAAATTAAACCATTCCATTTCCGGTTGAAATCGATATTTTTCAATTTAAAATTTAATTATTTCGTTCAAAAATCATGTGCTTTGTTAAAAAATAGTATTTTTTTGGTAAAAAGGTATTCTTCTTTGAAAGTTGATCTTCTTGTCTGCAAATTTCTCTTCTTTTAGTTTTATTTTCAACCAAAAGGATGACTATTTGGTTGAAATAAAACTCCTTTATTAAAAGTTAAACTTTCTTGTTAAAAATGCATCTTTTTGTTTAAAACGAAGATAAGAGAAAAATAATCAATGAATTATTCCCTCGAAAATAATTCTTATAAATAACATTAATATTGATAGAAATTTTATTTTGTTGAAAACCCGTTGATTTGAGGCAGAAATGTCTTTTATAACGGTACATTCAAGTATTCAAGTTAAAGGGTCATCATTCAAGGAAAAAATTAGTTTCTTTAATTGAAATTTCAACTACCTTGGTTTGGAAATTAATTCTTTGTTTGAAAATTTAACTATATTCTTGAAAACAGGTTTTGTTGTTTGATAATTATATTTTTCAAATGAAATGTTAACTACAGATTTCTAGTTGTTAACTTATCTACCATATTTCAGTTTAAAATTTAACTACATCATTGAATGAGAATTTATTTTTCTGTTTGAAAATTGAAACTATTCATTTCATGACTTGTGTTTTTGGTTTAATAATAAAGTTTCTAACATACTGAACTTTTTATTTTCGAATAAACATTCGTTACGAATTTAACTTTATTTTTGATACTTCATATCTTTTCTGAAAAATTGTTGTTTTTGATGCAACACGAGGTGTCTTGGTTGAAAATTCAACTCCATGTTTCAAAGTTAAGGTGAATTGTTGTAAGTTCATTTTATTTTTTACAAATTCAACTATTGCTTCAAAAAAAAGTTCTTCTTGGTTGAAAATTTACTTTATAATCAAAAATGCAATTATTGAAGTTCAAGTTTCATCATTTTATTTGAAAAGTAATTTCTTGAAATAAAAATACAACTCTTTTTTTAAGTTCGTTCTTTTTGTAGTAAAAAATTAATTTTTTAATTAAAAATGCAACTGTTTCATTTCTGGATGGAAATTTATATTCTTCATTTGAAAATTTACCTCTTTGTCTAAAAATTCATGTATTTGGTGAAACATGAGTCTTCTTAAGTTCTTATGTAGAAAATTAAAGTACTCCATTAAATGTTGTACTACTTGGTTAAAATTTCAATTGATTGGTTGATGGGCTTAACTATTTTGTTGAAAACTCTTTTTTTAGATTAAACATGAGTGTTTTTAAGTAACAATTTAATCATTCTATTTTTAATTAAAAATTCAACTATTGAAGTTTTTGCTTGGAGAAATTTAACCAATAAGATGTCACTGAATAAATTGAAGTTTTTATTTTGAATTTATCGTACATATTTGGATTGTAAATGCAACTGTAGGAAGGAAAGTTTAACTAAATTCTTTAAAATTCACATAATTAGTAGAAAATTTTACTATTTTGTAAAAAATTAATCTTTTGAATTGCAAATTTATTAGTTGTGGTAGAAAATTCATCTTTCTTGGTTGAAAATTCAAGAGTCTCCCAACAACATCGCTTGTTTATCAATATTTTTCTTCCGTAGTTAGTATTTTTCCAAAAATTTGCACTCTGAAATTTTGAAGAATCAGTAGAATGCAACCTATTTACAACAATTGAGCTGTAAGTTGTTAAGTTTTCAATATCTGATTCATATCGGCTTCTTTTAAATAAACAGCGCAATATTGCCAAATAATAGGAAATATATTCTCTTTCATTAAAAACATTTAAAAATTGCATGAAGTTTGAAAATAGTTTCTATAATCGGCATAATCGCATTTCGATGTTTAAAATTATTTAATTCTAAGCTAAAGTACAAATCTTCCACTATCTATGGGGAAAATATATTTCAGCATTTTCACTCTAGCCATAACCGGTTTAACTAGGCGTTGGAGGAGTCACGGGGAAACGAGTGACGTCAACCCATTGACAAATTTCCCTCTCCGCTTGGTTCGAGTGAGAAGAGCACATCTGCGGAAGGAGTCTCGAAAACCCAACCTGATCCCGAGCCAATATATCAACTTCCCGATCAAAGTCAAGTCGAGCTAAAACCAACACGATCCAAACCCGATACCGGAGTCTGGGATCGAGTCGGGATCATTTCGATATCGGGAAATATCGCTCGACGGCATCACTAGTCATTCTCGTCCTCGTTCTCTAGCTGTGTCCCTTAATTATCCTTTGATTAAATGCACTGTTCTGCATTTATCTAGTTCGAAATTCATACGGATATCATTGGAAAACTGTTATCTCACATCAAAGACCTGATGCAGTTTCTTGTTTGTACCAGCGTACACCTTCAGGTCATCCATGTATAGAAGATAGGTCAATCGATGACGATCATCACTTTCATGTATGTTGAACAAATGAGATATGCTATTTAGTGTGTTGCTAAATGGAATTAACGTTAAACAGAACCATAATGTACTGAAGGAGTCTCCTTGTAAGACACCTGTCCTAATGAGTGTTGATCTGGTTATCATTGGTTGTCCATGATTAAAATACTGGATTCTTATACCACAAAGCATCATCACAGGCAGTGAGGATATACCTTATCTGCACTGATAGCTATAAGGCGTTTATAAATTTTTGGAAGACAGGCTATCACTCACATATACTTAGCACCCTTGAGCATAAAACATGGTATCAGATCTAGGTGTTCGATGATCCTCTGAAAACTTCTTGTCAACGCAGGATACACACTCGTCAGGTACTTGCACCAGAAATTGTCCACCATATCCGAACCTAGAGCTTTCAAATTACTGGACCTTTTCAGAACTGCTGCAACATCTGAATCTGTGACGTTAGTCGAGCAGTAAGAATATCAAGTCTGTGCCATTGGAAGTCTATAATCTCATCCAATATTGCTGGTGTCAATATTTCGATGTTCCGAGGGTGGAAAACTTCAGAAACACGGTGTATTAGCTTTCTGGACCCTTTTCCTTCCTTATATTAAGTCGATCGACCAAATTTGCTCCTTACTTTGCTGATATCCAAAGTGATTTTCTATGGTGGATCGCATGTCCTTCCTGGGACAAAGACTGAATTTATTAGCATAGTTCGGCAGGCCAACCTTATAACAGGTGCCAAAACTGCATAATACGCAAGAGTTTGCATCACTGACACATTTAGTATTGCGTTCAAATCAAACTTATATCAAAAACTGCTTATATATAATGCTTACTGCTTATATCAAAAACAAGTTAATGTCCGAATGTGGTTTTAGTAGATCCGGTATAATTTTAAAAAATTTGAAATCCTCTGTAAACAAATAAAGCTTAAAAGTCCTTGAAATCTTTGAAATTCCTTGGCACTTACAAAAAACAGTCAAAATTCGTTGCATTTCTTAAAAATAGTAGCAAAATAGTTTCACCGTTAAAAAAAAGTGTCAAAGAGTATCAACAAAGGCGTGAGACTCAGGTTTGAAATAATATAACCTGAGTTAACCTTTAAGAGACGTCAGTATGGCAGAACTTTATGTCCTTTGTTGAATTTAAGGATGTATACTACGTACAATCAATCTCAAAAGTTGCCTATCTTTAAAATGATTTATAAAACCGACCAAAAAGTTCTATTATTAATTTCTGTAAATCTTGATGGAGGCTTCTAAGCAAAAGTGAGAAAAAAATAATTAAGGTTAAAATGGTTTATTTAATAGTAGTTATTTAAAGGTTTACTTTTTCCTTTCTCTTTAGGGAAAAGTTACAATTTTTATTTGATCCTAATGATCTAGGTCTCATTTTATTCTTTGAAGGATTCTCTACAATTCTATTTAGGTGTTGTTAATGAAAATTTAAACTATGATTGCTTATAACAATAAAGACTGTATGATTTCTCAATTCTTTTTTTTAAATAAAATCAACCCAAATAGAAATTTAGACCATCCTTCGAAGAATAAAATGACACCTTGATCATTAGGATTAAATAAAAATTGTAACTTTTCACTACAGAGAAGGAAAAACTGAACCTTTAAATAACTATTGTTAAATGAACAATTTTAGCCTACATTATTTTTTTTCTGAAGTGTGCTTAGAAGCCTCCATAAAGATTTACAGAAATTAATGAAAGATATTATTTGTTGATTTTATAAATCATTTTAAAGATAGGCAACTTTCAAGTTTGATTTACGTAGCGTACATCTTTAACCGAAAGAATAGCGTTTGACCAGCAAAGAATCGATTTTTGTTAATCGTTTAAACGTTTGGACACATGGCCGTTCGGAAGTTGGTAAACGTTTTAAAGATTTAGACGCTATATAGAGGTCTCTGCTGTTTGCGGTTGGTTACCATGACTCACTCTGTGAGCCGGGTTCTTTATATAAATGCACTCGAATTTCAAAGATACGAACTCTAAAGATATGAGTGTCTCGACTTCAAAGGAGCGAGCTAAATTTTTACCCCTCTTCCCTGCCCTACTTGAGAATCAGGCGCGCGGCGAGCGCTGCCGGTGACTTGCGTCCTATGGTCAGAATCGACGGGATGCCTCGCTGATTTGCGTCCTCGCCCTCCGTCCCTTCTTTCCCTCACCACTCGCCGCTTCACTCGTATTCCTTCAATTTTTACTTCCCTAATTTTCCCTTCGCACGTTTTCCACGCTTGGGACTGGCAGCGTTCTCTACTATAGTAATTTATACTTACGATGCTGGCGTGTTAAAAAAATGTAGGGAAGTATGTATTGTCAATAATAAACATTCAATAATATTAAGTTAATAATTATAATCTTCAAGCTAGGAAAAAGCCGGAAATTGAAATAAATACACAAATTTCACATATTTCCTATTGCATGAGCTATTTATTACACTTTGTGCTAAAACTGGAATTTCCAGAATACTAAAAATAGCCATTGTCACATAAAAAATATTAAAATATCTTGCTATTTTCCGTATCTTATTCTTAAACCTATACGGGTAAAAATTTGCAGGAGACTTCACGAATGAATTCCAGCCTAGTTATGAAACCTACTTGCAAAGATAACATTGCATCAATAAGAAATTGTTCTTTTTCTTAAATGTCTTGCCTCGTTTGACCAGTGCTTCTCATTTTTAAATAAGCTGAGGCTTTAACTTCTTTTAAAGCTGCTCTAAAATTGAAAATATTTGAATGGGAACAGTTAAACATTGCGCTCAATTTCGAATGATATGCTTCACAACCATGCGTTGTACGCGTTGTTTTGGAAGAAAATTTAGCCAAAAATTTGGGTGGAAAACTGGTATTACTTGAAATATAATTTTTGAAAACATAATTATAAAACTTGTTAACTGTATCGTCTGATGGTTGAACTGGCTTTATTTCTTCATTAAAAAATGTTTCAAGTTCGGATAAGTCTAAAAAAGCAAGACCAAAAAAGATTCTCAAAAAAGAACTGATTTCTGATTTTGCGATTTTATATTCATTGCTCAATCCGAGTTCTTGAATTTCCCACCACCAATATTGACCTAAATGAAATCAACAACTTTTAATAGGGATGGAATCGTTAAATACTGTGCGGATAGCTGTATAGATATCGATTTTAAAATCTACGTAAATTACTTTAGGACTGAAAGTCTTACCAGTACATTTTGTGCATTCAAAAGCTAAATAAGAAAGTACTCCCACATAAGAAGTCACTTTTTTGTCAACAAGCAGAAAAGAGTTATTGATGGTTTCAAATTTTAAGGCAATTGCCTCCTTTTTGAACTGCCCCTACTCCTCTCATTTTAGGTCCGCCAGTCAAGTGGTGGGAGAAGAGAGAGAGAGGAATACCTTTTGGCTAGGCACCGCGTCAATTCTGACCATAGGAAGCAAGTCAACTACAGCCCGCGCGAGTGCGCGCTGCCTTGAACTCGACGTGCGCGCGCGCGTAGTAGGCCTGTGTACGTTCTTACGCATTACCCTCGAAGTCTAAACGTCGCAGGCGTGGCAGCTCCTTTCACGATTGTATCTTTGGGGTTCCCGATTTTCTCGCATCTTTAAAGTTCGAGTGAAGCAGAGTTCAAGCGTCAAACACTCAGCTGGCACCCTTTATAAGCTTTTCTTAAGCTTTTCTAAAACACTATTTATTGTCACAATTTTCTTTCCTGGCATACCTCTTCAACTTCCTTCACGTTCACGCATTTTCTCATGCAAGCTATTGTGACTCTAAGGCTTCATATGTCTCTTTGAATTAGGATTACATTCATACATCCTAACAATTCTTTTCTCGGTTTGCCTCCGGGTACGCTGCCATTAACTTAACCTTGATATCCTTTTTTAATCAGTCGTTCATATTTCATTCTCTCAATATACCCAAATCATCTTAATAAATTCCTTTCATACCTGTCAAATAGTGTTTTATCTATACGGAATTCTTTGAGGATTCTTACGTTACTAACTTTATCAATTCGCGTTTACCGCAAACCACGCGCAAGTATTGAATGCCAACTGCGTTAATTTTACGCTTATCTTGCTCTTGGCATGTTCAGGTCTCGCTTCCATGCAGCACAGTGGTTGTAAGTATCGAATTATGTACCAACATTTTAACTTTACCAAACTTATTTTTATTTTTGATAATGTATCCCACTCTACCGATAACTTTCTTACCCTCATTTATACGCCTATCTTTCACTCATTAATGAATCGCAAGTACCTACAGTATCATTTAAATTGTCCCAGAAGGCGTCTATTACTTCACTCCTTTCACCATCAGTTGGGGAATAGCACGCTATGACAAATAATTGTCTGATTTTCACTTTCATTCTAACTCACAACAACTTGGGAGATACAAATCCTTTATCCCTGAGATGCTGCCTTGCTCCTTCATTCATAATCAAACCGTCACCCTTAACTACTACAGTCTGTCAAGTTAAAGCGTGGGTGGCTTTACTCGCAGTCGGTAAGGTGTATCGACATGATTTTGGTGTCAAAATATTAAGAAGAGCTCCCTCT
>NC_046660.1:142594103-142598003 GCF_010883055.1 Belonocnema kinseyi
TAGAGCTCCAAGGAGATTATGTTGAAAAATAAAAAAAAATTTACCCAAAAAAAATTGTTTTCATACTTCATTCTAAGGACTTATTGAACTACCCTCGTAATAATGAATAAAGAAGACTATAACAACAAAATCATGGACCTTCTAACTGAGGATACATACAAAAAACTTAAAAAGGACCCCACAAAAACAAGTCAGTAAAACAAAAACTCTTCTCAAAGACTCTAAACTTAACAGCCAAACAATATCTAACTTAATTCCTACTAATCCCATCTCTCCAAAACTTTACGGGCTCCCATAAATCCACAAAGAAAACATTTCACTCAGACCGATCGTCAGCGCAATAAACTCACCAACGTACAACCTAGCACGTTTCCTCTCTGCGAAACTAAATCCTTTTACAGGAAACTCCATCACTCACGTCCAAAACTCATTTGACTTTATTAAAAAGATACAACAGATTCACATTCAACTCCAAGATATCACAGTGAGTTGCGACACCTGTAAGAGCCAATATCTTTATGGAACATCTAGAAACTAAAATCTTCAACCAAGCCAAACTTAAACCAGAATTCTGGTTCCGTCACGTTGATAACACATTTGTCATCTGGCGATATGGAAGGGATGAACTAAATAAGTTTTTCGATTTTATCAATCAATTACATCCTAATATCCAGTTCACCATGGAAATAGAACAAAACGGAAAATTGCCTTTCTTGGACGTATTAGTTTACAAAAAATCTGATAACACATTAGGACATGAAATTTACAGAAAACCCACGCATACAAACAGATACCTACATGCCTCCTCCCACCATCACTCATCTCAAAAACAATCGGTCATCAACTCCCTTATATACAGAGCTGTCTCCATAACAGACAAAGATAACTTACAAAAAGAATTACAAAACGTTAAACAAATCCTAATACAGGACGATTACACAAACAAACAAATTCATAAAGCAATCTGAAAACACACTCAAAAAAGCAAGTCAACACAACCTACGAAAGAAAGAGAGAAAAATGACCACCACCCTACCCTACATCCAAGGTGTCACAGAACAAATAGGAAGAATTCTCAACAAACACAACATCCAAACCATATTTAAACCACCTGCGAAAATAGGACAACTGCTAAATAACACTAAAGATAAAAAGGCACCCCTCAGTGATTCAGGAGTACATACAATCCCTTGTTCTTGTGGCAAAGTCTATATTAGAGAAACCGGGAGCGCGGTGAGCCAACGTATGAAGGAACATGAAAGTAAAGTCAGGCTAAAACATTTCACGCAATCAGTACTAGCTGAACATCATATCGAAACAGGACATAACATTTTATTTGATGAAACAACAGTCATTGCAAAAACACACAACAAATTTCCAAGAAAAGATAGAGAAGCAATCGAAATCTTAAAAAACCCTAATAACATCAATAGAGACAATGGATATATATAATTTGTTAGAAAATTATCTCAAAACATCAGGTGACAAATTTTCATTACTGAACATCACTGGTCACATCATTTAAGGAAAATTATGAGAAAACAGTATTTCTTTCTGTCTTGAAATGTCCACACTAGGTATTTATTTATATAACTTGTTTATAAAAATAAAAAATATCGGATTACAAATCTTCATCATTAAACATCACTGGCAATATTAACTTGACAAAATTAAATGAAAAGATTATTACTCTCTTCCTTAAAATGTCCAGACTGAGCATTTGTTCATGTAATTAATTGGTTTATACAATTAATAAATATTTTCGTCATTACAAATTACGGTCAACATAATTTTAAGGAAATTAAGAGAAAAGACTAGTTCTCTCTGTTTTCAAATGTCCACGCTGAAAATATGATTATATAAATTATTCATAAAATTTATAAGAAATATCAGATAACAAATTTTAATCTTTAAACATCACTGACAAAATTATTTTCACAAAATTAAGATGAAATATTTATCTCTGCTTTTGAATGTCTTTAACGAAATCTGTTTGGTTTTTTTAATTTCAGATGATCCAGTTCAGAGATATAGTGGTCACCGCAAAACGTCTTTTTTTAGAGGAGCTCCCGGAGATCAGCTGTAGCTCCTTTCCAAATAAATATTTTACTAATACTAAGTCTTAAAATACAGTTAGAAGATACCATAACATGTGTACAAATTTTTAGATCAATAAATTAAAAAATTTTCTCAGAAAAAATTCTGGAAAATTTGCTTTTTTTCGGCCTTCTAACTGTATATAACCCCTCAAATGGAAATTACATGTAAAAATTACTAAGAATCTGATATATATTAAAGTTTTTTTCTTTAATTTTATTCATACAGTGCTCATAAATTCCAATAATAAATCAATTAATAACACCTATGTGTGACAACATAGGGCGGTCTTATGCAACCTTTGCACCGAAGCTGATTGAGCTTATTTAATGCAATACTCAGTTTAAATTAATGTTTTTTAATTTTATTTTATTTCGAGAATTAGTTTGAAAATAAAAATAGTTTTGTAGAAAAAGTTTTTTTTAATTCCAATGAATTTCTCCTATCTTTCAAACTTAATAACCTCTTTTTCATTGAAAATTACTTTTTCTTGATTTTTTATCTCTATTTAAATGTAGCCAGGGAATCCAAATGAGGAACATTTAGCACCCACAGGACCCGGTGAGAGTCAAAAAGACCAGGCGATCCGTCTAGAGGTAATAACATTTAACCTCAAAAATCTTTGAAGTTCAAATCCTACCTTACGTAACCTTCATGTACTTTTATGACTTTTAATTTTTATACTAGTAGTCTTGCGCGCGCCACGGCGCGCGCCTATTTATCTTTTTATGAAAAAAAATAAATGAACAGCCTATCTTTTCTATGTTATACATATTTAATGAATGTCGCAAAATATTAGTATAAAATAATACAAGACATCAAGGGATGAGTTCTGTATCTGAAACTGTAATTAATCTTTTATGACAGGATTTCAACGAATTCTTTATTTTTAGGTAGAAAATGAATTATTTTATTCCAAAAGAGCTTTTTTTGTTTTATTAAAGATTAATTTACATCTAATATTAATGAATAGCATTTCCTATGATGTTGTAGCTCACGCTGAGGATAATCATATTCTTTAAATAATGAACTTTGCATTTTTACACCACAATTTTGCTCGTTGCCACTCAGTAAACTCTTCCCTGAAAATTATGGTCAAGTCTCCCCAACATCAGTTCATGCGATCAAAGTCATAACATTTTTAGTAATAACTGTTTTATTATTCCGATTTATACCAAATCAGTAGACTTCTTTCTAAGGCAAATTTCTGCCAATTTTCGATTATCGGGCTTAGTTAAGTCTCCCACTTTCCCCTGGACTTTTCACATTAAAGTTTATGAAAAACATAAATATTTTGTTTAAAATTAAAATAATAATTATTATATTTCAAATTACATTTAAATTAATGAAATATTGTATTCAAAATAACACTTTCAGCAAATAACTATTTGAAAAATTATCATGTTTGGCGAAGGTGTTGTAAAAAATTTGGTTGATGGTGGTAGACGGAGGGTCAAGGTGTTGTAAGTGTTTTACAGAAAAATAGTCTTTTGACTTAAAAGTTTAAGAAGTGGGACAAATTTTTTTATTTCCAAACTGGCAATTCTTTATTTGTTTAAAATTCGTCTTTCTAGTTGGAAAATTCATAATTTTAGTTAAAAATTAATCTCTTTGGTTAAAAAATTTACTATTTTTTTTTAATTCTTTTTTTTCGGAAATAAATTAATCGTCTGTGTAAAAAATTAAATTTGCTACTTTTGTTTTGAATTCGAATTTCTTACAGAAAATTAATCTTTATGATTGAAAATTCGTTTCCTTATTTTACAAAGCATCTCTTGGCAGCATCTGCATTCGCTGAAATAT
>NC_046660.1:142598103-142600067 GCF_010883055.1 Belonocnema kinseyi
GTTATAAAAACACGTAAACTCAGAAGATGTGGACTGTGACTGCACCATATATCTGGTCGGGAGTGGTGCTGACTGAAAACAGATGATTTGGAGCGATTCGCGTGCCATATGTTGGTCATTCTAAGGACTTATTGAACTACCCTTGTACTGTTGTGTTGCCTTTGTCTGGGGGTAATATTATAATATCTTTACTTTGATTGAGTTCTTTAATTGCGGTTTTTTCCTGTTTTGTTAAGTTTGAGGAGGGAACTTGAGCGTGGCGTAAAATGTTGGCCGTCCTGCGTCGTATATCATTCGCTTCTTCGGGTGGAAGGTATATATTGTGGATTCTAAATTACTAATTATTTCTTCTTTTGGGATTTTCGATGGAGCTACAGCAAAATTATGTCCTTTAGATAAGGCTGAAATTATTTCATTGCTGAGAGGGTGGTCAGAGATGTTTTTTACTGTATTTGTTAGTTGAGTTTGCTTTACTGGAAGTAATTTGTAAAATTTTGTTTTTTGTTTTTGGGTGGAAAGCTCTTTAATCCGATGGGATTGGTCAAACGATATGCGGTCCAATGTGGACTAAATGTCAAATCTGAGACTCTTAAGAACTATTAATTATTTCAACAATTTTAATTAAGAAATTAAGAATTTGCCTTTTTTTCTGCAAGCCAATTTTTTTACGGAGTTAACTAAGAATGTCTGTACGAAGGCTCTTTTCTATGTTGTTTTGTAAATTTACAAGATATATTAATTATTTAAACAATTTGAATTAAAAAATTAAGAGTTTGCTTTTTTCTACAAGTCAATTTGTTTACGGAGTCAACTAAGAATCTCTATCCGATGACTTTTTTCTATGTTGCTTTGAAAATTTACAAGAACTATTAATTATTGAAACAGTTTTAATTAAGAAATTAAGAATTTGCCCTTTTTTCTACAAGTGGATTTGTTGACGGAGTCAACTAAAAATGTCTATCCGAATACTCTTTTCTATGTTGCTTTGCAAATTTACGATGTCTGTAATATGGTTTCAATTATACCACTTTACAGAAATGCGCTTGCATTTATTAGTTTAATTTTCTCAGTTTTTCTTTCAATTTTCCGTAGTACGATAGCTTTTGCTTCCATCGCAACTAGTCTACTTGTAACTACAATTTCACTAATATTAAAAAAAAACTAAATTCTTCTCATTTTCTTAAATTGTATCATTTACTAACCTTAAAAGAGTCGCATTGCTGATTAATTTTTGTTAGTTTGTATGGTACGGAAAAAAATAAACTTGTCATTTTTTCTCTGAATGTGCTGCCATGTACTATAGTTACTACTTTTCATGTTGGGACGGCAGAGTAGATAACTGTAACCTTACACCCGGAACACATAAGTTTTTTTTTTACTTGAGCACAAAAACAACCAGCTATGATTTTCTCGGTTCCTTTCTGACTCTACACTCCCCCTTCAATTAACTTAAGTTTGGTGGGGCTGATGTAGTAACGAGATTCTCCACCCTACGAGGAATAACTACTTAATTTGGACATTATTTCGACTTACAAAATACATTTCTCGCATCAAGTTGTTAGTTAGGTGTACTTTCCACACTATGAATAATAAAAATAATACAAAAGGCTCGGGAAGAACTTTAACTTTGATTGACGAAAGGCATGCAACCGGTGAAGGTAAAGTTTCGGGCATTGAATGAAGACTGGGTGTTTGGAATGATAAGAGGGGTGAATGATCTCAAAGAAAAAGAATTACGAGACACTCTGTGCGCAAGAAAACTAAGATATTTTATGTGTGCCTGAAACAAAAAACAGGGATGCGGTATTAAAGATATAGAAAATGGGAAGTTAAAAGGCGGATGGTTAGGAGTAGATAGTAAATCACATACAGTCTGTCAAGTTAAAGCGTGGGTAACTTTTTTGGTAAAATATTTTATTTAAACGCATGTTTCTACATGGAATTACATTTGTCAAGGTGTCGAG
>NC_046660.1:142600167-142609782 GCF_010883055.1 Belonocnema kinseyi
TAATGCAACTCTTTTTGGTTAAAGATTAATCTTTTTTGTTTGAGAATTTGGGCATTCAGTTTAAAATTGATATTTGTAGGTTGAAAATTTAACTATTTGGTGAAAAGTTAAACTATTTGCTGTCAAATGCAAATCTTTCATTGAAAAGCGAAATTTTTAACAAAACCGTTTACACTGATAATGAAAAAGTTTAATTTTCAGTTTTAAAAAATTAACGAATTTGCAATCAAATAGTTACTTTTTCATCCAAAAATATAACATTTTAACAAAATGGTTAAACTTTTAAATAAGTAGATAAATTTTCAACCAAAAACTAAAAAAATATGATTATTCTAAAACAACAGCTGAATTGAATAAAAAAATTCATTTCATGAAAATTTTTAAATTTTTAACCAGAGATACATTTTTAACTAAAATAATGAATTTTCTAAACAAAAAAAAATTTGTAAAAGGTCGTTCAAACTTAAAATAATTAGAAAAATATTCAACAAAAAGGATTAATTCACAACCAAAGAAAGAAAGAATTTTCAACTAAAATGATGAATTTTCAACCCAAAAAAGATCCATTTTTACTCATTTAGTTTAATATTTAACCAAGTAGTCGAATGCAAATAAAAATACAAATTTTAAACAAAATATTTGAATCCTCAACAAAGGAGCTTTAACAAAAGATAATTCACAACTACCAAATTATAGTTGTAGATGTATATATGCATATATTATCGAGCGCAAAGCTCTAGAACGAACAAAGAAAAAAGAAAAATATCTACAAAATTGTTGAGTTTTTCACCCAAAAAGTCAAGTTTTAAAAAGCAGTGGAATTTTAAACTTTAAGGGATACATTTTCATTGTGTTCATGTTCAGTAAGAAAATCAAGTTTCTACCCAAAGAGATGCGTTTTTAACCAAGAAACAATTTCAGTCAAGACATAAAAAATGCATCTAAATTGTTGAACATTTTCAAGAAAAAATTTTAAAAAACTGTTCCCTTATGGTTTAAAAATCAAGTAATTGGTTCAAAATTAGTCTTTTTTGTAAAACATTAATCTTATTGGTTAAAAATGAATCTTTTGAACATAGAATTTTTTTATGACGAAAAAATAGTTTTCTTAAAATTTAATCTGAAAACAAAAAAAAACTACAAAAAATGTAAGAAAAGGAAAACGTTACTTTTTGAAAAACTTACAAGGTCATCATAACAGGTTTTATAATTTTTTTAAAATCGAAATTTCATCTTTTAATCGCACAAAAAATACTGAATTATTACATTCTCATCATAATAAGAAGGTATTGTTTTATGGGAAAACTGACTATCGCGGATTTCTTAAAATTTTAACTTTTCGAGAATCCCTAATTCCCAAAGAAACCGGTATTACGATGACGTCTGTCTGTCGGACTTATCATTATCGTCGTTGTCGTTGTAGTCTGTAAACACAGTAATATTTGAAGTAATTATTTTATTGAATTTCCCTTTGACACACTTTATAAGGATATGAAAAGAAAGGACGATTTCGTTAGTCAGCTATTTTAAATAAAAATGCAATCATTTGGAGCATTTTCAAAATTTTTAAGACCACTTCTTTAAGATTTGAAATTTTCATATAGTGCTATTTATAGTGCACAAAAATATGGACAATTTATCTTGATGACTTTTTTTGATAATAACAAAATTACCAGAGTTTCCAAAGACCTACACGATTATCATAACAACTTTTTGAATTTTGTTAAAAAATCGAAAATTCACATTTTTGTCGCAAAAACATGAAGTATTAACATTATAACATTATAACATTCTCATCATAATGAGAAGACATTAGTTTTATGTGAAAACTTTCTATCGCTAAATGATCTGAATAAATGTATTATAAGTTTGATACAAAAGTGTTAAACATAATATAGAAAAGTTAACATTTTGGACAAAATCGAGTGCGAAGAACGAGATACGTGATGAGAATGTGTTCGTTATAGCCGAAGAAGCTTTAACAAAGGAGAATTCACAATCACCAAATTACAGCTGTCGATGTTTGGTTCGTGTGCACAAATGTGGGGCAAATACAAAGACCGAGTGCAAAGGACGAGACGAATGCAGCATTGAGCGCGAAGCGCGAGATGAATACATCGTCGAGCGCGAAGCGCGCGAACCAACAGTCGCGCGCCTTAGGCACGCTCAAACTTGCAAGCAAAGCGAGCCGATCGCGCAGCGCGCGATGAGAATGTGCCGGCGAAGCGGGCAGATTTTTTAGTATAAAATTAATCTTCTTGTTTGAAAATTATTTTTGCTGATTTAGGATTCAACCATTTTTCTGAAAATTCTTTTTTTTCAACATTAATTTATTGAAGTGAAAATTTGACTTTCCATTTTTGGTTAAAAACGTATTGATATTTTTAATTGCAATCTGTTTTGGTAGAGAACTCAGCTATTTTTTAATTGCACTTCTTTAAGTTGAAAATTATTTTTTTAACTAAGAACTGAACTATTTAATTTTTCGTTGAATACTAAGTTCATAATTGAGGCTTCATCTGTTTCGGTTCAAAACGTACCTTTTTGATTGGAAATTCAACTATTTTCTTCAAATTTATTTTTATTAATTTCCATAACGATAAAATCTACTTATATTACTTTATTTTATATAATCCTTTTTAGTTTGTGAAAAACAAATCTGTTTAAAAGAAATTTCGACTCTACTATTTTTGGTTGAAAATTGATATTTTAAATTGAAAATTGACCTTTTGTACTTAATAATTAAATTTTTTTAATTTTTATGTTTATATTTTATTATTTATGTTTTATTATTGGTATTTCGAAATTCAGAATTTTGTTGAAAATTCGTTATTTTTGGTAGAAAAATAAACTTCTTAATTGAAATTTTATCTTTGTTTCGAGGATTCTATTATTACATGAAAAATTCGTTTTTTTGTGAAAAACTAATTTCTTTAAGAGAAAAGTCGATTATACCATTTTTTATAGAAAAAGGATATTTTAAAAAAATGTATCTTTTTTTGTTAAAAATATAATTTTTTAAACCGTCTTTTTAAACAGGGAAATAATTCTTCGCGGTTGAAAATTCATTTTCTTCATTGAGGGTTCAATTATTATTTTTTTGAAAATTCCATCATAGTTAGTCCAAAATTAATTTATTTAAAGTAAAAATGGATTGTATCATTTTTGGTAGAGAATTGATATGTGAAATTAAAAATTTATCTTTTTTAGTTGAAAATTCAACCCTTTGGTTTGAAAGTGAACATATTTCGATGAAAATTCGTTATTGCGGTAGGAAATTAGTCTTCTCGTTTGAAAATTCATCTTTGTCATTGAGAAAAAAACTATTAAGTTGCACATTCCGTTTTTTTTTTTTTTTTGTTAAAAATTAAATTCTTTAACTAAAAATTTAACTCTCCCACTTTCGGTAAAAATTTGAAATTTTGAATCACAAATTGATATTTTCGTGTTGAAAAATCAATTATTGGTTTCAAACATCGTCTTTTTTTATATAAAATTAATCTTCTGGGTTAAAAATTCATCTGTTTGTTTGAAACTTCAACTACGTATTAATTTCTTTAAGGAAAATTTTAATTATACCATTGTTGGTTAAAAACTCATCGTCTTTTGAGAGAATTAATTTTATAGGTAACAAATTAATCTTTTTTATATTATTTTTAACATAGATGTCCAAATTCGACTTTTTATTGCTTTATATGGGAAAAAACGTCTTGCATAATTGACTATGAAATAATTTGTATCGCTGAGAGATTCTGCTAAATAATGTAATGAACCTGCTTGATTTTAAGTGAATTCTATCTTATTCTAAATACTTTTTATAATATTGTTCTTGGATTGAAAATTAATTTAGTTGAAAACAATTTACATTTGTATAAGGTTTCTTACAATTTATAATGATAAATTTCGTACAAACAGATCATCTGAAAAATAACAAAAAAAGGAATGAAATTATAAAATTTTTAATATAATTACATACACGTCACTAAAAAAATCATTTGTAAACAACTTTTTCGATTACATTGGGATTGTTTTCTCATTAATTGCACTTCTTTAAAATAAAATAATGTTTTAAGATTACTGCAAGATTTATCAATAGTTCTTAATAAAATTAAACAAAATTTAAATTTAAAAATAAGTGATTTTCATTTTTTATTAGTTCACAACTAAGATAATAATCAAAAAATACTGCTTCCATTTGTAAAACTGCGTACTTACAAGATATTGTGTACTTTTCATAGATTTAATAAAATTCTCTGATATAGACCACCATTGTGTCTACTGTTTGGTGTCAAATTCATCTGTTTTGTTTAAAATTTGAAATAATCCATAGAAAATTTCATTTTTTGATTGAATATTAACTTTTATAAACTAAAAGCTGCATTATTCTATTTTTGTTTAAAATTTGACATTTTTTATGGAACCTTGATGATTTTTAGTTAAAAATGGAATCTTTTGTAGTTGAAAATTCAACCCTTTGGTTTGAAAATGTACATATTTCAATGGAAATTCGTTATTTCGGTAGGAAATTAGTCTTCTCGTTTGAAAATTCATCTTTGTGATTGAGAACAAAACTATTAAGTTACACACTCCGTTTTTTTTCTGTAAAAATTCAATTCTCTAACTGAAAATTTAACTATCCCGCTTTTGGTGGAACACTGAAATTTGGAATTAAAAATGGATATTTATTGGTTGAAAATTTAATTATTTGTTTCAAACATCGTCTTTTTTATATAAAATTAATCTTCTTGGTTGAAAATACATCTGTTTGCTTAAAAGTTCAACTATGTATGTATCATCAAATGCATCTATTTTAGTAAAATTTCAATTAATTTGTTGAAATTTAATTGCTTGTTGTTAAATATTAATTACTTTAACTAAAAAGGAATTATCCTATTCCTGGTTTTATATATTTATATTTTTAATTAAAAATTTATCTTTTTTAGTTGAAAACTCCACTATTGGTTTGAAAAGTGATCTTTTTGATTAGGGTTCAACTATTTTGTTAAAAATTGATTAAAAATTCAACTGAACAATTTTAGGATGAAAAATTATATTTTTAATTGAAAATTAATTTTTTCATTTGAAAATTCGTTTTTTTGGTAGAAAATTATTTTTCTTTGTTAAAATCTTATCTTTTTTATTTAGGATTGAACTATTTTCCGGATTTTTTTTGTTTGTTAAAAATTCATGTCTAAGGAAAATTTTAATTATATCATTGTTGGTTGAAAACTAATCGTTTTTTTTGTAGAGAATTAATGTTATAGGTAAAAAATTAATCTGTTTTTTATTATTCCTAGCATAGATGTCCAAATTCGATTATTTTGTCTTAGATTGGAAAAAGATGTCTTCCATAATTTACTATAAAACAATTTTAATCGCTGGAAGATTCTGTTAAATAATGTGAAGAACCTGCCTGATTTCAAGTGAATTCTATTTTATTTTAATTAATTTTGATAATATTGTTCTTGCATTGAAAATTAATTAAGTTGAAATTTCTATTATTTGTTTAAAACAATTTTTTTAAATAGAAAATTAATCTTTGTGTTTGAAATACCATCTTTTTTGTTAAAACTTTTACTCTTTGGTGTCAAGATCATCTCTTTTAATTAAAATTTAAAATAATCTGTAAACAATTTCATTTTTTGATCGAATATTAACTTTTATAAACTGCAAACTGAATTATTCTATTTTTGTTTAAAATTTCATATTTTTTGTTTAAACTTCATCTTTTTAGTTAAAAATTATTTTATGAGTGAAAAATTAATCTGTTTTTTATTATTCTTAACATAGATGCTCAAATTCGAATGTTTTTCTCAGATCGGAAAAAGCGTCTTGCGTAGTTTACTATAAAAGAATTTTAATCGATGAGAGATTCTGCTAAATAACGTGTAGAACCTGCCTGGTTATAAGTAAATTCTATTTTACTTTTAATTCTTTTTATAATATTGCTCTTGCATTGAAAATTAATTTAGTTGATAATTCTATTATTTGTTAAAAAAGATTTTCTTTAATAGAAAATTAATCTTTGTGATTGAAAATTCATCTTTTTTGTCAAAACTTTTACTATTTGCTGTCTAATTCGCCTGTTTTAGTTGAAATTTTAAATAACCTGTAGAAAATTTCATTTTTTTATTGAATATTAAGTTTTATATACTAAAAACTAAATTATTCTATTTTTGTTTAAAATGTGATATTTTTTAATGAAACTTGATTTTTTTTTGTTCAAAATGGAATTATTTGTTTGAAAATTCCCGTATTTTGTTGAAAATTTATGTTTTTTGTTAGAAATATAAATACGAAGTCTCGATCCATCCATAAACCTGAACATAATTCATTCAATCCCACATTTCTTAAACCATATATTATTTACAAGCACATAAAACATTGGAAGCCTATACATTTTATACAGCTGTTTTGTTGTGAAGATCAAGTACAAGGAGTTTAATAGTACTTTTCTGATATTAAGTAAAGTTAATGTAACATTGGTGTATTTTTAGTTATAAGATAATGTTTTAGTTATTATTTGAATTCAATATAAACATTAAATATTATTCCTGTGATGCATGTAATTTGTTATAAAATTTCATTGCTGATAAAAAATGTGGTAGCAACTTATTGAGGTTTTGAGGTTAATATTACATTTTGCAATTCAAGAGCGAACTGCTCGCAGTAAACAAATTTATCAAAAAGACGTGAGATGAAAACATAAAAAGCTATTTTTTATTTTAATCCTGATTAAAATAGTTTCTGTTTTTCCACTAAACATTTTATAAATTTGAATGAAATCTTTGTGTAACTTGTAAGAAAAATTTCAGTAAAAGCTTAACTTTCTTGAAGTTTTTGTAGTACATTTTCGTTACCTTTCATAGCAAAAAATAATATCTGGTAGATTTTTGTAGATATATACGGAAGATTGACATTAAAACGGCCGAAATTATCTAATTCTGCGACCAGCAGTTCGCTTTTGTATTCTAACATTAATTTCTAACCTCAAAATTTAAAAAGTTGTTATCGCATTTTCCACCAGCAATGGACTTTAATAACAAAATCCATGCTTTATAGAAATATTACCTAATGTTAATGTTTATATTAATGACAAACAATAGATTAAATATTAACTTATAACTAAAAATATACTAACCCTATCGATAGAAATCTCAGAGTATATGCTAAAGATTCTCAAGGCTCTGAGAAGCTCAGAGAAATTCTCCGCAGGCACTCAAGTAGATATATTTAATGGTCCAGATAACTCGTTCAAATGCTTTGAAGGCTTTAAAATGTTCTTTCCGAACTTGAAATAAAAATACGATCATAAATAACAAGCAGATGCCCTGTATTGCGATTGCAGTCGTACGGGTGGAAAGGTGGTGGTAAATGAGAAGCGTTGATTAGTATTAGCGACCTCGAAATTTCATTCGATTATTATTCCCACAGTGATCTAAAAATACTTGCGCATGCTTGAACTGTGCGTCGCTCATTGGCTCTAGTTCGCGTACGTATTTAAAAATCAAGTACAGACGCGCATCGTAGCCGATGAACGTCACTCAAATCCAAGCAAGCGCAGATCAAACCAGATTCGTTGGGATCATTTAACTTCAAGAAAACGCGTGTAACGTTCCATTACTGTCTAACTCACGATGACTCATGAGTGTCCCTTTCGCACGCGTGTAGCTATCAAAGAACGAGCAATCGTGACAATTTTTTCAATATTTTCCAACTCTGTCTAGGCCATTCACAACTCGTGTCTCACGCATATAGCAATGAAAATCGAGTAGTGTGACAATCGAAATCGACAATATCGTTTAGAGATTTCATATTAAGGATTCGCAGCCGTAACAAGTCCAATTCTAATTTGAATGTTCTGTTCAAAAATATTTTCTTCAAATTGTATTGCGAAAATTAAAAATTATCTAAAAAGACTTATTTCGTTCATTAAAAAAGTCTTTAAGAGTTTGAATGATAAAACATCTATTTCTCAATATTATTATTCAATGAGAAAGAAAATCAGAAAAGTTAATTTATTACTTATATTTATGTTAGGTAATATCACTGAACGTACATCTCTTTGTATTATTTTTTGAACTGTTGTTCCACCATGTATGAATCGTCTAAGAAGACTACCCAAATTATCAAGTGCGCAAAGTATATTTGACCATGATACGTTTCCCCTTAGTACTTTCAGCATTTGATAATGCGGCGAAAGAGTCGAGAACAAGAGCGGTTGTCACTCAACGTCAGAGCTATTTGACATCTCGTGCTATTAAAAATTAACACGAGAGAGATTGTTGTCAATCCCAAGAACTGGCCCAGCTAAACGCAACACTTACCGAGGTCGCGCCGCTGTTGCCATTAGCACGAGCGGCTCGTGTGAATTATCGAGCGGTCAGTGCGTTGAAAACTGTAGCTCTTGCCATTCCAAAAATTTACTTTTTTACACTAACCGCTCGTGTCAAAAGCAGTGGTCCATTTGTCGCGCAACTATGTAAGATATAAATACAGATGAATAAATAAAAATTGTGCTACTAAAATGATCTACAAATTTGTTATTAATTACTTTTTAATAGGGTGCAGTTTTACTATTCGTAAAAAAAATACAAAAATTAGATTTTTGGGCAAGCGACACAAGCTAATAAAGTTGTTTAATTAAGAAAGAGCAACACATTTTTCTTAAATCGTTTTTCGATAGGATGCGTAGTTTTTATTTTAATCGTTAAAAATAACATACAAAAATCCGCCAGCTTCGCGGGCACAGTCTTATAGCGTGCGGCTCGCACGTTTGAGCGCGCCTAAAGCGCGTGGCTGTTGGTTCTCGTGCTTCGTGCTCGATCATTTATTTATCTCGCGCTCGGTCTTTGTATATTGCTTACACTTGTGCACAGATTTTTATATACTTAAAGTCAAAACATCGGCAACAGTAATTTAGTGATAGTGACTTTTTTTTGTTAAAGCTACTTCGGCTTTAACGAATACATTCTCATCACGTATCTCGCGCTTCACACTCGAATTTGTATCTCAACTTTATTTTATCTTTTCCATAGATGTATATGATTATAATTCATAACATGCATTTATATTAAAACAGGCATAGTTTCATTGACTCTTTAAAAAAAGCGCATTCTTTTAAAAAGTTTGTTATTAAACATTTTACTGCAACATCTGCCGGTTTTCCAAAAACTGAATTTACTCATTTCCAATTTTATTTTTACGATTTAAACGTACTAGGCAGTCTGATAAGTCCCTGAAAAATGAAACACGGAGATGTTTTTTTGGCCAAAGTCGGTTTTATTTTTCAACATACTCTGCTTTTAGGTCGATACAGCGAGTCCAACGATTTTCTAACTTTTTGATACCGTCCGAAAAGTACTCGATCGGAAGGTCTCCAAAATACGCCTCAGTTTCAGCTATGAGTTCCTCATTTGAGTAAAAACGCTTACCGGTGAGCCATCTCTTCAGGCTAGGGAACAAGTAATAGTCGCTGTGGGCCAGGGGTGGTGAATACGGTGGCTGAGGAAACAATTCGAAGCCGATTTCATGCAATTTTGCTGGTGCAACTAAGCATGAATGAACAGGCGCATTGTCGTGATGATAAAGCGGTTTTTTCTTCTTCAAATGCGG
>NC_046660.1:142609882-142623792 GCF_010883055.1 Belonocnema kinseyi
ACACACACACATATATATATAAACAGCTCCTCGATAAGAGGATGCACGGTATATTCCACAGAAATGTGAAGGATCAGTCAATGTCTTGTGAGCTAACGTTTGCTTTCCTTAAATTGCGCGGATTGAAGTCTGGTACAGAGGGTTTCATTTTTGCATGCCAAGACGGTGTCATTTCCACCTTAACATACCGTCGCCACATTTTGAGCCAAGACGTTCCTGATGATAGCTGCAGGGCGTGCCATGCACACCCCGAGCATTTAGCTCACATACTATCTAGTTGTCGAAATCACGCGGGAACGACCTAAATTCAAAGGCACAATGCGGCACTAAGATTTCTTTATTACCATCGCTGTCACTCTTACGACATTAACCTTAATATCGCTCCTCTAAATGCTCCTAGGGAAATCGAGTCAATTGTCGAGAATGAGAAGTGCCGCATATACTGGAAGTTTAAATTCTCGACAATTGTTTCTGTTGCTCACTCAAGGCCTGACATGGTTCTTCTTGACTTCGAGAAGCGAACCATGTTCGTTATCGAATTTTCGGCACCATCTGACAAAAACATCATAACCAAGGAGAATGAAAAGAAAGAGAGGTATCGAGACCTTATAAGGGAGTTGCAACGATTGTACGCGGAATATTCTGTTAAACTAATCGTCCTTATCATCGGCGCTTTTGGAGGTGCCAAGCTTTCACTTGCTAATGGCCTAAAAAGCATCCCTGCGTGTCAAGAATATGCTAAAACACTTGCGGGAAAAATACAGAAGGCGGTTTCCTTGGATCGCTCCGTGTTCTTAGGGTGCACCAGGCTTTGGCTGGATCGTCGTATTGATTCCTTATATAATTAAAAATTTATCATAAGGACAACCGCAGGATTTCGCCGGGAGCGGGTGCTAATCTGGAAAATTGCACCTGCTCCCAGCGAAATCGCGGTAAAATTTCAGCCACAAACACGTCTCACGACCGTGAGATAGGTGGTTACAGTCTGTAAAGGAATAAATACGACGATCCAGCAAAAGCCTGGTGCACCCTAAGAACACGGAGCGATCCAAGGAAACCGCCTTCTGTATTTTTCCCGCAAGTGTTTTAGCATATTCTTGACACGCAGGGATGCTTTTTAGGCCATTAGCAAGTGAAAGCTTGGCACCTCCAAGAGCGCCGATGATTAGGACGATTAGTTTAACAAAATATTCCGGGAACAATCGTTGCAACTCCCTTATAAGGTCTCGATTATTCTCAGTTATATGCAGTTACTCAGTTATATGCTATAACTGTGGTAAATTTTGGTTTTATAAAAAAAGGCACTAGGATAAATTGTTCGCCTGATTGAATGCTACGAATATCCATCCAGACAATTTTTGAATTTTAAAAAAGTGGTCTCAAAAATTTTCAAAATACGCTCACTTTTTGAATTTCCACCCATAATGGCTAGCTAAAGAACTTGACCTTTATTTTAGGACACTAAAAGAGTATACCAAAGGCCAATTCAATCTGTCAATTCTTTCGAAAGTTAACGTGCTAACAAACTAAAAATCTACAGCCGGACACACACACACAGATCGACAAAATAATTCGTAAAATCCTGTTTTTCGGAGTCAGGGGGTCTCAAAACGTGGACATTTGACAAAAACGGGGGGGGGGGGGCAAATTTTACACAAATTTAAAACCTTCTCTTGATGAGAATATAAAATTCATTAATTTTCCATGAAAAATGTTTTGATACTTCTGTTTTTGTTTTTTTTTTTGTGAAAAATAGCATTAAGAAAAATATAAGTTGTGATGAGAATGTGCCCACGCAGTGGGCTGATTTTTTATTTTTAATATCGTGTTTCACGATAAAACACAAAATACACATGCTATCAAAAAGTTATCTATAACAAATTTTTAGATCTTTTTGAAATGCATAATTTTTGTTCAGTCAATCTTTTACCCATTTTGCACACTTTAACCACAAAATGTAATTTTTTTATTTTTCATTCTTTTTTATTTTGTCAAAATTTAAATTTTCAATTTTTTTGAAAAAATCAAAAAGGTGTTTAAACAATCTTGTAGGGCATTGGAAAAGAAACATTTTTCTTCTCTTGACATTTTTTCATATCATGCGTTATTTGGCTTAAAATGTTGATTTTCGTGTGTATTTTGAAATTTTGTAAATGCTATAATGGTGCTAAATTTTAGTTTTATAAAAAAAAGTCATCAGGATAAATTGTTCGCCTGATTGAATACTATGAGCATCCGTGCAAACAATTTTTGAATTTTGAAAAAAGGGGTCTCAAAATTTTCCAAAATACGCTTACTTTTGGAATTTTCAACCAAAGTGGCTAACTAACGAACTTGACCTTTATTTTAGGACACTAAAAGAGTATACTGAAGGCCAATTAAATCAGTCAATTCTTTCGAAAGTTATCGTGCTAACAAACTAAAAATCTACAGACACACGCACGCACACACACAGGCAGACACATTCGTAAAAACCTGTTTTTCGGATCCAGGGGGTCTCAAAACGTGGACATTTGACAAAAACGGAGGGGGGGGGTCAAATTTTACACAAATCTAATACCTTCTCTTGATGAGAATGTAAAAATTAAGAAATGAAAATTTTTTTAAAACGACATAAGTTAAGAAAAAAATAAGTGAACAAAAATTGTGCACCTAAAATACATCTACAAATTTTGTAGAAATCACTTTTTAATGAGCAGCAATATTTTGGTTTTAATCGTAAAAAATAATAATTAAACATATGTTTAAAAACGACAAAAGGCACGAACAGAAATGGTATAATTTACTACTTTCTCATCATTTATGATCAAGAAAGTATTGGAACATTCTTTGACTAACGGTTATGGTTTTACCTATCGAAAATTGTCTTCCAAAATAGAATATTTTGTTTAATGCCAAACGAAGACTTAATGCCAAACGAAGACAGATACGTGAAAAAAAAATTCAACCCCTTCAAAATATCTACAATTTTTTTTAAAACTATTTTTCAATAGGATAAGTTTTTTAGGTTTTATGCATCGAAACTTGTAATTTTAAGCCAAACGATGGCAGATAAGTAAAGTTTTTGTAGGAATATAAAATGACTTGCAGTTTTTAAAAATTCTTACAAAATTTATTTAAACCATTTTTTGATAGGACTTGTGATTTTGGTTTTATTTATCGTAAATATTATTTTAAAAATCTAAAATTCAAATTTTGAGCCAAACGACGCAAAATATGGGAACCATTTTTCGGAAGAATTTTAGCGTTTACAATTCCTTCATCATTTATTGAAATCACTTTTTGGAAGAACTCTTTTATAATTTATTTTTTAAAATTGATATACAAAATTTTTAAATGTCCATATTACGCCAAAAGACGTGATACGTAAAATTTTCCACATAACAAAACGAATTAGAGAATATTGTCTCAAGAAAGGATTCTAGTTTTTTTATTGTAAGGTATTTTAGAAAATAAATATACATTTAAAAATGTCAGTCAAAAATCGAGCGCGTAGCGCGAGTGTCACGATGAAACAGTGTACCAGAAAGCCTGCAGACCTTTGATCAATTTAATCTTCAACTATACACACCTAATTACGTATAAAATTTAAAATGTAAAGATGCATTCAAATGCTTGGATATAAAGATTTTTAAAATAAATTTTCATTCAAGCATTTTAAATGCAAAGAATAAGCAACCGAGCAGTAAGCGCGAGATCCGACAAGCGCGTGCCCTAGGTGCCTTCCAGTTTGCGAGAAATTTAAAAAGTTAATTTTTTATTTCAATTTATAAGTTATTAATCAAAAATTCTGCAGCGCAGGACAATACACCGGAGACCTTGAACTCGATTGCCGGCCCGTGAATGGTAGAAGAAGAGATGGGTAAATACGGCCGAACTGTAAGGAGAACTGTAAGGCACTCGCCCTGTAAAATTTCACTTTTGCCTAGCAGATCCCTTTTCTCGGAGCGCGTCACATATACTGTTTCAAATTTATATTATTCAAAAAACGTAAATAACTGTCTTTAAATAATTCCCGCCAGGCGAAAGTGCTGCCATCACGTAGAAAATTCCAAGTACACGATCGGAAACAATTGGAAATGCAAAATGCTCAATCACTGTCAATCGCGTTGGCAGAATTAAGAAACACGATTCGGAACGATTGAGATATTACTATCGGCGTGAAAACTATAGGCATCTGCCTTTGATGCTTAACAACTCAGTCAAAAAAAAGGCTAGCGCAACAAAAAAAAAGTCATATAAAAGCTGAGAGTGTTCTACGTAAATGAGCTTGAAGACGTTTATGTAAAAAAAAATTTGTGATTAACAGACTGAAAAATGTAAAAAAAAGTAAGGATTCTCGGGTATATTTAAGAACAGTCAAGTTTAGAGCATTATTTCTTATACAAGGAGCGATGGGAAAATTTTGAAAAAAATTCATGAGTATGAGGAAAACTGATGTGAACCAGCTGCAGTCGAGAAATTTAAAAAATAATAAAAATTGTTACTTAAAAGTACAAAAATGTGCAAATATAATATTATCTTCAGTTCTAATACAGATATTAAAGCGATTCAAAATTCAAACTGTAATGAATAGGCTCTGTATTTATTTTCAATCACCCGGAATGACGTGTTAGTCTTCTTTTTGTGAAAATCGCAATATTTTTACACATTTTTTTTTTGTTGGAAAACAAGAGACAAAAAGCAGGGGGAGTCATTTTTTTGTTTACTGCCGACCGCTGGTACCATTCTTCGACCCCTGGTTCTGAGTGCTTGGATGGCACCTGGCCACAGGTCGAAGAAAGGGACCAGCGGTCTGCATTGAAGAAAGCTACAATTGATTCACAACAGTTTTCCTCATACTCGTGAACTTTTTCAAATTTTTACCATCACCCCTTGTATAAGAAATAATCCTCTAAACTTGACTGTTCTTAAATGTATCCGAAAATTCTTACTTTTTTTTTACATTTTTCAGTCTGCTAAGCACAAAATTGTTTTTACATAAACGTCTACAAGCTCATTAACGTTGAACACTTTCAGCTTTGAAATGACTGTTTTGTTGTTGCGCCAGCATTTTTGTTGACGACAGAGTTGTTAAGGTTCAAAGGCAGATGCCTATAGTTTTCTCGCCGATAGTAGTTCTATCGTTTCTTATAGACCTCAATTGATTATTTCTAGAAGGGGTATCATTTTATCAATAAAAGAAAGTAATTTAAATGCAAAAATGTACTTTAAAAGCAAAAAATGTTTACTGTAGACTGCTTGTTAATTTAATTTATTTATAAAAATTAACTTTACCAGATGATAATTTTTTCAGTTTCAAACACAACTAAATGCTTAATTTACGAAAAATAAAATCCAAAATCGGTCAAAAATTTCCGTCTACAAGTTTTTTCGAATCACCTTTTTTTTATTTCATTATACTGCACTGTGGTCTGGCTCAACGGATAAAAAATCTCCAAGTATTTCGTCCGCCTATACAACTTTCTGGAAATACTGGCTTTCGCCAGTATCTGGAGAAATGTTTGATGACAAATTTGTCCGTCCACTAATATATACCAAAAAATAAATCACAAACATACATTTTGGATCTCACATAACATGACACAAGAGTGACATGACACCAAAATTCTGGTGTTACTGAATGATATTGAATTATCATTTATTCTTACATAACCTCAATTTCTAACCTGACAGGTGGTGGCAGTGCCGTAATTATTTCACTGCGGAAAATTAAATATCATTTAAGGGTGAAAATCAAAAAATGAACACAATTCGCTTAGACGATTTTTTTGTAATGAGGTATTTCGTATTTAGGTAAAATAGATTTTTCGTATTTGACCTAACCCTAATTGTGATCAGAATAGTGACAAGCAAGTTTATGAACAGTACTTATGTGATTTTTACATTCTCATAGAAAATACTTTTAAAAAAATTTTTAATTCCATTTTCCAGTAAAACTACCAGGCATGCCCAAGCTGGAGAAATTCCCGCCAGCCACGCACGTTTTGCGCTTCCCACTATTTCGGCTGGAGAGCGAGAGTGGTGGTAGACGCGTGCCTAGATGCCCTCCTCTCCTACCCAAGCAGCACCGCAGATACGAAATATCTAACAGGGTGCTTGGGGCGACTAACTTTTCAATATAAATTTGTAATAGTGACTAGAATTTTAATTATTTTATTTCAGCATTTTTACATTTGTTTTCAAATAATGTAATTCAAAGGAGAATTGTGTAAAGTATTTATTTATTTTCAATTATTCAATATTTTAATATTACAGTTGTGGTTGACTGATACTTTTCAAAGTTTAACAATATACTGACATGATGTACACGGTAGAAGGATATTATTAGCATATTTCAATTATATAACTTATCCTTTTACCTGGTACATTATGTTAGTATATTGTTAAACTTTGAAAAGTATCAGTCAACCACAACTGTAATATTAAAATATTGAATAATTTAAACTAAATAAATACTTTGCTCAATTCTCCTTTGAATTACATTAATTGAAAATGAATTTAAACATGCCGAAATAAAATAATTAAAATTCTAGTCACCATTACAAATTTATATTGAAAAGTTAGTCGCCCCAAGCACCCTGTTAGATATTTCGTATCTGCGGTGCTGCTTGGGTCTGAGTCTACCACCACTCTCGCTCTCCAGCCGAAATAGTGGTAAGCGCAAAACATGTGTGGCTGGCGGGAATTCCTCCAGGTTGGGCATGTCTGTTGTATTATAATACCAAAATTTTATATCAGGAGAGAAGGGCGCAGTCCACCTCAAAGCTTTGAAACGGCTCTGCTGGGCGAACAGCAGCTGTGGAAAAATCTGGAGAAAACGTCTGCCTGCCACTGGACAATATGACGGACCTTTTTTTCTACTCTTGTTTCTACTCCTGCGGCACGCGCCTCGCCTCATTGAATTCTAAATTATTCTGAGCGACTTTAATCACGAAAATATCATTTTTATTCAGTTTTGTGGACAAAATAGGAATCAGGGTACATTACCACAAATTTTAAGCCATTAAACAGCGCGATAGCTTCATTCAATTCCTAAATAAAATCATTCAACAAAAATCCTTGTAAAACTGACATTTATTGATATTTTTTAATTTTAAGGTATGTACTAGATTCTAAACATGTTGTAAGACACTCCAGAATTTTTTCCAACATATTTCTAGCTCTGGGGTCATGTGAAGGGCATGTGATACTTTAAAAATTGTCGATTTTACCAGTTTTAGGTTCCCGCGGCTTTTTATCTAGAATAAATATTTTCTCCTAAAAATTTGCGAAATGATAGCGAACATGCTAACGGACGTCCCCACACACTTTTTTTGTGGGCTCATTCAAAAAAGTTTTAATTTAGCAAAATGTGATTAATTTGCATAGCGCTTAGAAAATAGTATCGATTTTTTCAGTGTTAGATTCCCCCGGCTTTTTTCCTAGGATAAGAAATATTTTGCCTTCAAAATCTGGAAAATGATAGCGAACATGCTAACGGACGTCGCCGCACACTTTTTTTGTGTTTTTTTTTATCAAAACATTTTTGATATTGCTAACAACGTGCATGTATATTTCGAGGTTATGTGTGTTACAATTCACCCGAGCGTTACTTTCAAACTACACAAGATTTTTGGCCGAAAACTTTGGACTTGCAAATAAACATAGTAACTAATCTCCCAGAACTACCCTTGTTTGCAGGCAATTGAAAAAGTTTATTTCATCAATAATTTCCAGATTATCGGAAAGGCAGAGATGAAAAACGACTTAACCTCAAAATAATGCATATGCATAAAATTTTTATTTATCACAATAATTTTTTTTATTATCCCTCAAAAAAGATTCCGGGGACGTCCGTTATGATATTTTATATCATCTCAGAATTCAGTTTTTAAGAATTTTCATTTTTGTGGAAAAAAAGCCGGCGAAGCTGTAAGTATCACATGCTCTTAAATAATGCAATTGTAATAATTATATTTTAGTCTGGGATCCAAAGCCTTTTCTCAGTTACATTTTAAGGTAAAAGTGGATAAAACTGCACTAGTTTAACAAAATAAAAACCCAAATGAGCCAAATAGATCTGACCATATATTTTTTGACCACTCTAGTACGTACCCACCTACATATATAGAAATTATTTCCACAATAATAAGTCATCATTTAAATTATTAACCGCACTAATTTCTTTGAATAAATTCATCCGGCTACTAGCAGTCTGCTGTTTGCAGACGGACTTTCTGTAAGAAATTCATCCGGCTGTAAGTGATCTGCTGTAGCAGAGCGAATTTTCTTGAAAAAATGTATCCGTCTAGACGGATATATAGTCGCAGCCTTAGTAATATATAATATTCGAATAAATCATTATTTTAAATAAAATTATTTCATCATCACATACATTTCTGGAAGCGAATCATATACTTGCTTAACAAAGAAGAAAAGTGCTCATAAAGTGCTGTAACAAAAAAAATTAGGTACTCCCTTTTATTGGAAAACAATATTTAATTGGAAAGAATTATGTGGATCATAGAGCTGTCCAACTTCACTTGAAGTTCGTCTGTAATAAAAACATTATACCTATCCAACTATAATATTTTTTGTGAACATCAAAACAAATTTCAAAATGTTGCATGATTTTTATTTTGACACGTAATTGTAAAAATACAGGATAAACAAAAGTCGGCATACCCGACCGGTGCTGTCTTCCGGCATGTTTTCAAATATACTTGAAGGATTTTCAACAAACCTGAGGAAATGATTTCGTACTTCGAGCAAATTACAGTTGTACGTGCGAAGTCTTCCTTCGTATACGGTTTCCAAACGATGCTGCAAAATTCACATTCAGAAGTACAGGCCACCACTATTCACTGTCTGAATAAAATTACAACGATGCGTAGGAACACTTGGGGAAAAAGTGGTTCGGCGAATGAAGCGAAACCTTTTCAGGGTTATTATAAAGCTGAGTTTGTGCATCTACGGACCTTATGCAAAGATATTATAACCATAGATGTGGCTGCCTCTAGGGACTTTGCGGATAAGAAAATTGTGTGCATGATGAAAAGAGAAAGAGATGATTGCTGTCTCACTTACTCTTTATGCCACTAGATGTCCCTCTCGGCGAAAACTGTCGCGTCGTCGGCTTAGCTTCGCGTTTAGGCGTACAATTTGTTCTAGAGTGGCGTCCCAAATAGGTAGAGTTTCAAGCAGGTCCCCACATGCGTAGGTTACGTTCTAGGCGATCACCTATGGATCATGACCAGCCCGCTGCCACGATCGTATATGCGTAAGCATACCGTGTGCAGTAGTAGTTTTCTTACGATCCGGAGGGGAATTGTCGGTCAAACTAATACAACAGATGACGCCACAAAAAATAGTTCTGAATTTTTCATTGAATTGTGTTAAAGAAAAAGGAAAAATAATTAAAAGCTTGATGATATTTGCAAATAAACAACAACAAAATTTATGAAAAAATAAGAGTAACTATTACTAATTATTCAAAAAAGCAAGTCATGAAAATATGTAGTTTAATATAAATAAAAATTAATTTTGAGATACATTTTGAAAGCAGTTCGAACTTCATATTTGTATGATTTATTTTGCTGATGTTTTTCATTTTATTATTTATTCTAGTTAAAAAAATTATTTATTGTTAAAATTATTAATGTAGCTAATGAACAAGTTAATAATATTTAAGACCTCAATGAAAAAAATATTTAAAACATATAGATGATCAGAAGAATTAAAAAAATATATCACTTATATCCAATATAAATACAATAATAATTAAAATATATAAGACTACAACTTAAGTTCCAAAGTAACGAATCTTTGTACCTTTAAAATATTAACAATTTCAAATCTTGAAGGAAATATTTTTTAAAAGTAATGGCAATTGTAATTAAAATGTTTGAGGGAATAATTTGGTAAAAAGTCAATGACAAGACTGATAAATGAGAAAATGGATTCAGCATTATTTAATATAATGTATACTTCTTTACATTGGACCTTACTTCATATATACTATTTATACAGTTTATTTATTTATTTGTTGCTTTATCTTGAAAGCTTTTTTCTCGCTGCATTCAACCCCTAATCAATTTATTTAAAAATTTAAGTTTAAAGGAGATTTTTAATTCAATATTTAATTATATTATTGAAAACCTCATTTCTAATATAAACAGACTATAATAAGCTATTAAATTCTATGAACAAACGTACTGTACTCATGACGCACAGTTGGAGGAAATGCACTTTTTTTCATTCAAAAATGTCCAGAGCCTTTACTTTTCTTGCGATTTTGAATTTTTTTCAAATTAAAGATCATTAAATTCTATCGATCTTGACTCTTCGAAATTTTGTCTCCTCTATTTTTTATTAACAATTTCTCCACTCAAAATATGGAAAAACTAAAATTTTGTTTATTACAATTTTTTACGTTTTAATAACTGATCAGGACAACTTTATATTGTCCTAAATGAATATTTAGGGTCTCATAGAATACAAATATTTTGTTTATTATTCCACTTATTTGTTATAAGCCCATTTTATGAGCAATAGTCTTCTTATCGGTAAAAAAAAAATTTCTAGAATTGCTCCGCAAAGATGTAGGAATGACATTTATCAACAAAAATAATTTATAACTTTATAATAACCACTATGATAAACAACTTTTATCGCAAAATATTAGAATTGTATACTTTAAAAATCATAATGTCCTTTAATGGCCAGAACGACTTCAGGTATTCCTTAAAATAATAAATATTTAATAATATTTGATTAAATACAACAATTTAAACTTTTGTAAACTAATTAGATAAACAAATTAAAAATGTTGGCCCCTTCGCATGGAAAATTTTTGTTTGCACTGGAAATGTTTTAAGCTATGGGACGAATGACTGCTAGTCACAAAAATGTTAGAAAAAGTTGACAATAACCACTATTATTAAAAATTCTTGTAACAAAATATTTAAACTTAAGGTTTTATCAAATATAAATTTTCTTCGATGTATTGAGTTAATCTTAGCATGCAGTGTTGTGATTCATTTTCAATCTATTACGATTGACAACCCTACTTTTTTCAAGTGAAACTGCCAACATTTGGAAATTGTTTATGTAAATCGTTTATAAACATGTAAGTTGTTATATTCTACTAAATATAATTAAAGATATATTTTTTAGTAATATCCGCAGCCATTGTAGCGATTAAAGAAAATAAAAATTTTGATAAAACCTTACATTTGAATATTTTGTCACGAGAATTGTTATTAAACGTGGTTATTGTTAACTTTTTCTAACATTGTTGTGACTAGCAGTCATTCGTCTCATATCTTAAAACATTTGAAAAATCTCAAATTTTAATATTTTGCCACAAGAATTGTTTATAACAATAGTTATTATAAACTTTTAAACTATTTTTGCTATAAAATGTCATTTCTACATTAATGTGAAGCACTCTTAGAAAAAAATTTACCAATAATAAGATTATTTGTCAATTTGTTTATCAAATTTTTTTATAACAAATAAATAGAATAATAAAAAAATTATTTGTATTTCATGAATCCCTAAACTTTCATTTTAGACAATATAAAGTTTTCCTGGTCAGTTTTTAAAGCGTAAGAATTTGTTATGTACAAAATTTTAATTTTTCCATACTTTGAGTGAAAAAATTATTAATAAACTAATAGACAAGACAAAAATTCGGAGCGTCAAGCTGAACGAAAAAAGTGAATTTCCTTCACTGTGCGTCATTAGTGCGGTACGTTTGTTTATAGAGTTTAGTAGTTTATAGTCTACTCATTTTAGAAATGAGGTTTACAATAATATAATTAACTATTTAATTCAAAATCTCCTTTAAATTAAACATTTATAATAAAATTATTAGGGGTTGAATGCAGCGAGAAAAAATCTGTCAAGATTAAGCAAAAAGTAAATGAGTAAATTGTATAAACAATATATATGATGTTCAGTTCAATTTAAATAAATATATACATTACATTAAATAATAATAATAACTCCATTTTCTCAATGACTGGTCTTGTCATTGACTTTTTAACAAATTATTCCCTCAAAAACTTTAATTACAATTTCCATTACTTTTGAAAAATATTTCCTTCAAAACTTGAAATTGTTAATATTTTAAAGGTACAAAGATTCTTTACTTTGCAACTTAAATTGCAGTCTTACATATTTTAATTATTATTGTATTTATATTGTATATAAGTGATATATATTTTTTTAATTCTTGTAATGATGTATATGTTTTAAATATTCTTGCCATTGATGTCTTAAATATTATCAACTTGTACGTTAGCTACATTAATAATTTTAACAATAAATAATTTTTTTGACTAGCACAAATAATAAAATCAATAATATCAGCATAATAAATCATAGAAGTGTGAAGTTCGAACTGCTTTCAAAATGCATCTCAAAATTAAATTTTACTCATATTAAACTACACATTTTCATGACTTTTTCTCTTTTAAATAATTAGTAATAGTTACTCTTATTTTTTCATATATATATTTTTTTATTTATTTGCAAACAACACCATGTTTTTAACTATTTTTGCTTATTCTTAATGCAATCCAATGAAAAAGTAAGACCTATATTTTGTTGCGCCATCTGTTGGATTAGTTTGACTGACAATTCCCCTCCGGATCGTAAGAAAACAGAAAAGTGGGGGCGATGCATGGGGCTAATCAGGACCCAGGTGAAGTAAAAAAGTGGGCGAAGTTTACTAGGGTGCAGTGGAAGGGTCACCGTAGAATTAACTGCTTCGAGTGTGTATCGGGCGACAAAGGAATAGAGAGATGTTGCATAGCGTTTCATAGGACACCATGATCCCGCCAATTCGATGCTCAAATACGTTCGACTTGGAGTGAACCGACGCCCCCCACCATACTCACTGCATTGGCGCGAATGGAAGGGAAAGCCAACTGCCGCACTCGATCCAAGATGTCAGAAGGGTCGGGTGCCCTAGGGTGCCGAATCTGATTGTCCTTTTAATTTAAGAGCTGAAGCTTAGGTGCCGCCATGACACTTAGCGGGCATTTCAAAATCCCGGTCATATTTTTAGTAAAATGTACACTATCGTACTTAATTTTAATGTAAAAGTTATGAAAATGATGTACCAGCTGCTAAATTGTTGCATAAAAAGGTGGAAAAAATACCTTTTGTCATTTAGAAATGTGGTTAAAATGTAGAAAACAATGTACCAAAGGAAAAAAGTAGCTACTTTTTGATCGGTATGTGGAATGCAGGTTATGTTTACACTGCGTATACTGTAAGGTTTCAACATTGAAAAAATAGTGTTTTGCATAAAAGTGAAATAATTTTAATAATTACAAATTATAAAAAAAGGTTGATAAAGCATTTTCAAAGAAATGCAGTTGAAAATGAATTGATATCTATCATTGTAAGTGGGTTGTCAGTTTTGAAATTCACCTAGCTTTCAAATTACTGAAATAAATGCAAATGCGATTTTTTTAGTTTGAACATTTTTTTCTGAAAATTCGTACAATAAAAGAAACATGAATAGAAAATGTTGAAAAAATTGTGATAAATACGTGAAACTAAAAGAAGTGAAAATATTTTTTCATTCACGTTTTTATATAGTACGTTTTAAATCAGAGTGACCGCTTGACGGGGAAGGTAGGAATTTTTTGTAACAGACGAAAAATATGTCAATAAATTCATTTTTTGACTGGGAATTTTACAAATTTTGAGGGGAAAAAATACATCTAATCACTTAAAATATTGCGAATGTCGTATCACACGATAATTTACAATACCAGGTGTATACATATGAAACCGGTATTTTTTCAAGAAAAAAAACACATTTATTTCAAGCGAATGATAACAAATATTTTATTCAAAGTATGCGCCCTCGCTGGCTACACATTTTGTCCACCTCTCAGGCAATTTATGGA
>NC_046660.1:142623892-142631224 GCF_010883055.1 Belonocnema kinseyi
ATGAAACTTGAAATGTTTGGTATTGGATATTGTTGACAGATGACAATACGCCAATTAGCAAAAATGGTAAGTTCCGACAGTGCCTACAAGTGTGCCTACTGGTCGCTAAATGGCAATACCGGTTTCATATGTATACACCTGGTAAGCTCAATTAAGAATTTTTAGAAATGTTTATTATTATTATATAATATATAATCTTATATAATAATTTATTTTAAGGCGTGAATTTGCAATGTAAAGAATTCCAAAAATGCAGGTTTGGAAGACTTGAAAGAATTAATAATCCACATGGTTTGAATTTGAACATTTTTGTTTAAAAAAAACGTGTTGAGTTGAACAACTATAAATAGATGTAAATAATGTCATGACTTTTTTTAATTAACTGCAGCTCGAGTATAAATAATCGAAAAATACTTCCTTTCGAAAGACGATTTTAATCTCATGCTCGAATTAAAGAAGGTACATGCATATTTTAATTTTCAATATTGAACTGTTTCAATGAGAGAACGTTAGTATTTAAAGAACTTTAAACATCTGATTAAACCTTCATAAACTTTTTGTAATGAAAATAAGTTAAAATTAATAGAATGCAATGAGCAAATATAAGTATCCTTGTTTACATCCTTCATGCTTGAAAAATACTCGTCTAGGCGCACACATAACCTCATCCACATATCATTTTTACTGCATGTCGCGCAATTTTTAATATGCTTTTTAAGTGAACCATCGGGAATGTCACCCTTTCGATATATTAAACAGGGTTTTGGAAATATAATAAAATAATAAGAACATTTCAAGTAGAACTTGGACCGACTGTCACTTTTGCACTTTCCAAAACAACACCTCTTGTACGTACCAACCTTTTTTCTTTTCAATGCATTTTCTCCTGGTCTATAAGACATTTCTTTTTTGGGAAGTTTTTTAACTTGCAATTGTTCGAAATAGTTTTTTTCGTCAATGTTTACTATTCCCACATAAGTTTCAGTCAAAATTGACCGAAACTCACATGGAAGTGCTATATATCTTTAGCGCTTGCGCAATGTCGTTTTCTTAAATAAAAGGTTAGATCATGATAGGATCAGACGCGGATCCAGATAAAGGCTTTAGGGGGGGGGGGGTCACACAATAATTACCCTCGCCCCTCCACTCTTTATCCCCTCGACACCATTTTTTAAGTTATTCTTCGCCCGGTTCAAATCTGGACTGAGGCAGATTTTTTTTTGTTCTTAAAAAATTATTTGTATGAGAAAATCGTTTTAACGAATCAAAACTTGTATTATTTATAACTGAGCGCTATGTTTTTTTAAAACATTTTATGAATATATGTTTTCTTACTAAAAAATCAATTTAAATATTTCCAGGTACTTCCAAAAAAATGCATGATCTCGAAATCTTTTAAAATGCCTAAAAATCTATCAAATTTTGTATTAAAATCTTTATAAATCTACATTATCTTTTAAAGCTTTTGGAATTTTCACATTATTATTTTTACAGTTTTGGAAATTTTTTAAAATCTTTTTAAATATTCTCTTGAATTTAATTTTTAAAAATAAAAAATTATTGTCAATTTTTTAAGGAATCTAAATAAATTTTTTGTATATTTTGAAACCTTTCAAAATGCTTGAAAAATTTCTAAATTTTTTGTATGAAATCTTAAAAAATCTACATTTTGTTAAAAAAATTTTGGCATCCTTTAAAGTCTCAACTTATTTTTTAACTTGTTCGAAACTTCTAAGGTGAATGTGCCAGTCTTCGTCAATGCATGGGTAGTCTGCAGATGAGCAGTATTTTACATATAGTAAGCTGTTGTGTTCTTCGCTCTCAACAAAAATGTTTTTTTTTTCTAAATGCTATTGCCAACGATATTATAAACACATCACATTTTCTGCCCTATCGAGGTGCTGCCCTCATCGTACTACAAAGTCGAATTCTTGTTATCTCATTCTTCGTAAAAGATGACGGTAAAGCAGTAGAAAGATTTGTTGAGGTTAGAAAAGTTTGACATGTATGTATCCCTGAATTTTTCCAGATCTGAAGCTTGATCCAGGTTTTCGGTAGTCTTTTGTTTTAATTATAAAATAAATTTTCTCGAAAAATCATATTTTTAATTTTTAAAAAAGTATTATAGAAAGACATTTCGAGATAAACAAGTGCTGAAAACATTTTTCTTTGACAAATATTTTTTTTTAACTGAAATAATCAAATATTTATACCAAAGAAACAACTTTTTTTAATGTTTGAAGTGTTTAAACATTGTTGTTTAAATTTAAAATAACAATAATTAAAACAAAATATATTTCTGGATAAGGTATTTTGGTTGAAAATGTATATAGTATTTTTTAAATCACAAAAGTTCTTCTGAAAAATCGAAATATTAGTTAAAAAACACATGTTTTTGTATATTAATTTGTCGGTAAAATTTTTTGTATAATTTTAATTTTAAATTCAAACAATAATTTTTATAACTAAATATTAAACAAAAATTTGTTTGATAACAATATTTTATTATCGTATTTTTAATAAATAATTAATACTGATTAAGAAACAATTTTATTTGGGGAGTTTTATTATTTGTGAATTTTCAAGTTCGTTCATATTATAAACTGTCCAGGAATTTTATTAGTTTTGGAATTGTATTTTTCGGGACAGAGAGTTTTACCGAGTCGGGAATTTTATTTTTCGGTATATTTCAGTTGTCCCCATAGAATAATAGAAAATTTGGTTTAATTATAATTTCGGCGCTCGATCTTGTTGATTTTTTCATACAGTATTAATAAAAAAAATTGTATGGAAATTTTTGATATCATAAAGTTAAAGATAATCACAATTTAAAATGTTTAAATTCGCTGTACATCCTTATTCTTGGATCTTGGTGATCTTCAGAAAATTTAAAAACTAATTTAAAAACTATTTGTACTCTTTTGAGATACCAATACAATTTACACAACACTAATTGTAAAATTTGCAAACTTTTAGGCCTTCAGTGTAAGAACTTGAATTTTAACGTTAAAATTGCTTCATTTTCAGAATACAGCCTTAACATTTGATTTTTCAGAATTTTCGATATAAGTTGTAGGTTAGGTCAAAAATAACATTCTGGGATTCGAAATTGTTACAACGCGAAAAAATTTTAATTTAAAATTAAAAAATGCGAAAATACACCATTTTCCATGTTCATTTGCAATCCAGCAAGTCACTTTCTTTCGATTCCTTTGAAAGTAGATCCTTTGCTTTCAGTTTTCTTTTTCAAATATACTTTGAATTCAACGCATTTCAAATTAAATGTTTGCAGCTGCATTTAGATTGAATTATACAAAAGGATTTTTGTTTTAAATATAAATTAATGAAAACATTTTAATTGTTTTTCACAATTGTAATTTATAGAGGAGGAATTAGCGGCAAGATGGAAAGTTAGCGCACATATAGAACATAACTCGTGAAAACTTCGTTATAAAGAGAAAAATGAACAGAATAAAAAAAGTTATGGAATTCGCACCCGAAAAACATAGTCATTTTGGGAGAGCACCAAAATGCGATTATAAACAAAGAAACAGGAAACATCTTAGTGTATGACACGGAACGTAGGGTAGGGTGGGGCGAAATGAGCATAGCTGTCCTTTGCACGTCAGTATTTAAAATATGCCAATTCGTTGCTTGAACGTAAAGCATTATATATACTCTATTCTAAAATTGAACGGAATATTTAAAGTATTTAACTTCAAAATGATGTAATCGTTAATCCTAACCTCTACCGTAATTAATACTACCAAATTAAATAGAAAAACGAATTATATCCACATATCTTTTAATAATTATATTACAGAAATAAATATAAGAATTTTTCGATTTGACCATGTCCATTATTTCAGTAAAAAATAAATTCTGCAATACGTAAACTCCCAAATACTAGACTGATCTACTACAATTACTGCATGACACTAAATTTCATATATATCGGGGTATTAAACAGTTTTTTTTAACGTCTGCCGTATCTTTAAGCCGCAACAATGTTTTCTTATTTTTATAGCATTTTACGAGTTTTTAACCAAATTTATTTAAGAAATACAACAGGAAAACAGTGCTCTCTCTTCTATTTGACAGCATCTAATATTATTTAATCATACGTATAACAGTGCTGGTATCATACTTTTTCTGAAAATTTTTGTCGACAAGATTAGTTTTTTATACCTTTACACCATAATTAGCAGCATGCACAATCTGATAATATAAAACATTGCATCGTAACCTACTGACTGCTAGACTAAGAGGCTAGGTTATTACACAGGAAGAGGAAGCTCATTCCGCCCCAAAACAGTGGCTCATCCCGCCCCATATGACATTTTCAGTCAAATAAAAATTTCATCTATTTCGGTTTTACAATTATATATAAATCTGTTGAAAACTTAAGGCCTAATAAATAAGCTATCTAAATAACCACTGAAAAACATCTAATATGTGATTTTGCGCGATTCTTGAATCTTCTTAAGGGCATGTGATACTTACAGATTCCCCGGCTTTTTTTCCACAAAAATGAAAATTTTTAAAAACTGAATTCGGAGATGCTATAAAATACCATAACGGACGTCCCCGGACTCTTTTTTGAGGGATAATTACAAAAAAAAATTATTGTGCTAAATAAAAATTTTATGCATTATTTTGAGGTTACGTCGTTTTTCATCTCTGTCTTTCCGATAATCTGGAAATTATTTATGAAGTAAACTTTTTTGTTTGTCTGCAAAAAAGGTTAGTTCCGGGAGATTAGTTAATATGTTTATTTGTAAGTCCAAATTTTTCGGCCAAAATTATTGTGTAGTTTGGAAGCAACGCTCGGGTGAATTGTAACACACATAACCTCGAAATATACATGCACGTTGTTAGCAATATCAAAAACTTTTTTTTAAAAAAATACAAAAAAAGTGTGTGGGGACGTCCGTTAGCATGTTCTCTATCATTTCCCAAATTTTGCAGGCAAAATATTTCTTATCCTAGGAAAAAAGCCGGGGAAATCTAACACTGAAAAAATTGATACTATTTCCTAAGCGCTATGCAATTTAATCACATTTTGCTAAATTAAAACTTTTTTGAATTAACCCACAAAAAAGTGTGTGAGGACGTCCGTTAACATGTTCGCTATCATTTCCCAAATTTTTAAGACAAAATATTTATTATTCTAAAATTTTATTCAAAATTAAGCGAAAAAAATTCAAAAAAGAAGTTTGATAATGTTTTTCCCGATATTAATACAAAAAATATTTACAAAATAAATGATAACCTATGAGAAAATGAAGTGCCTCATTTTATCCCCTATGCTCATCTCGCCCCACCCTACCCTAAGTTGATGTGAAGAAAATTACTACTTCTTAGGTTATGGTGCGCTCTCTTAATTTGCAAAAAAAAGAAAACCAGTCAAGCGTTGCCAATAACTATATTATCGACAGCAGTGGTTTTCGAACCGGAATTTTGCAATTACGTGATAACTGCTCTCCTACCAAGTTGGATGTCTTAAGGACGTCCTGAGGTCCTTTTAAAGGCATGAAAAGATCCAAAGAATGTCTTAAAGACGTCAAATGATATAACATAGAGGTGCATTACAAGGACGTACCAGTACCCACTGGGTGCATTCGGGTTCATTCTAAAATGTTCCTTAAATTGTTTCCATTAAAATACCAGCACTTTCCACCTCATTATCACTATCCGCATCATCACTTTCCAACATAATTGCAAACATAATCGTTTGCAATAATAACAGGTTTGATACAAATGCAGCAAAAATTATTTTCTTCCGCTGGCTCTCCATTGTATGTTGTTAAATATAAACATAACCTGGCAATCTTTGTTCACTCGATGAGTGCACTTGGTGAGAAACCTGAACGAACCCGGGGTGCTTTCATGTCGCTGCAAGAAGGCAGCCTGCAAGCAGTAAACCCATAAGAGTGGGAAAAATAGAGAATGGTCCATATCTCTCACTTTTATGGGTTTTCTGCATGCAGGCTGCCTGCTTGCAGTTGCATGAAAGCACCCTAAAGGTGTTCTCAAAAGAAAATACGTGTGCAGTATGCTGGAAACGGCTCACACACGATCTGTTCGTGCACGAGCAAATACCGCCAATCAATCGCCTGCGATCTGTCGCTCGGTTGCAGTGCTAGCCATGATCTAAGAATACACGGTCTAGCTACACGCAACTAAAAAAAAGTTAATCAATAAGGAGCAACTCCACCACTTTTAACCATATTGGATAAGTGAGCGCGCGAGAATTAAGTATATTTGAAAGGAAGTAAGTGCAATGAGCGAATATTCTGAGTAAAAGATAAAAAAATTATATAGTTTATAAATAAATTAAATTAGTTGAAAAATAATGAAATTTTTGAGATGCGTAATCTAAAGTATAAAAAAATATAGAACGTCTATCTTGTAATATAGAAGAAATACTTAGAAATATGGATAACATAACATCTCAAAGCACCTGAGGAATTGTACCTTTTAACGCGAATGAAATGAAGTATCATCCACCTAAGGAGAAAAAAGAATATTGTTTTCGGGCTGAAAGCAGAAATAAATAAATGCAAAATATCGATATCATATTCTGTATTATGATAATATCCGTTTTTATATTTCGTATATACATAAGTATATACATAAGTCCGCTATGGTAACCAAGATGGCTAAAAGTGGTGGAGTGCAAATGGGGACAAAATTGGGGGAGCTGATAGCTAGACCGTGTATTCTTAGATCATGGTGCTAGCTGGCTATATACCGTTCACCTATAGGTCCGGCACTCGAAACAAATTCGCAACGTCGAAAACTTTTCCGTCTCGAGTGGCGGTCCGCTATGTGAACGGTACGCCAGCCCGCAGCGCAACAGAACGCGCATGATTGGTTGGTACTCTGTGTGCGTTCACGGTCGACTCGTGCGTGAGCTGTTTCCAGAATACTGCACACGTATTTTCTTGCGCGAACATCTTAACGAGGAGACCGACCTCCGTACTTAAGATTTGGCAGCAGCAACGAAAGAAAAAGGAAAAGGGGTGCGGATGAGGGGGCCCCAACCATCGTCCCCTCTTGTGAGATCCAATGCACGGGAGTGGGCGGCTTCGTCGCGCCAGTCGCGCACTCACGACTAATGATTTCCCCATGATCCAATATCAGTTGGGTCGCGGTTATATTCTCCGTAATTTCAGCAGGAAAATCACCGTCATTACCGGTAACGTTTCTTTCGCTTCTATCGTTACCACTGTAACACGCGGAGCCGAATTTGGCGCGGAATTATCCCGAATTTAAAACTTCAAAAATTTCGCGTTGATTTATTAAAATAGATCCTGTTCGGCTCCGTTG
>NC_046660.1:142631324-142633516 GCF_010883055.1 Belonocnema kinseyi
TTTTATTATTAATCTTTGTACTTAAGCGTAGTTTTTTTCGGCTCTTGCATTTATCAAAGTTTGAGACCGATATTTTATGTATAAAAAAAGTTCGAACGTTCATAAATGTTGAGGTTTAGAAAAAAGATGAAATAATTTTCAGTGAAATTCCTACCAAAATGCAGTACCTAAACGTACTTTATTGTACTCTAATACATGTTCCAAAGTTTCAGCTCGATATTTTATTTACAAAAAAGTTCTTAGGTTCAAAAAAAACATTCAGTGAACCAAAAAAGTGAGGTCGGTAATATAGGTATTTAGCTGTGTCACATGCCCTTAACGTCACTTTAAATTCCAGTCATGTCAAATTTCGTTCAGATCGCGGTTATCTCGCGTTTAAGCCATATTATGAATAGACACTCGAGTCTTAAACCTGAATATGAAATCCTAGTTTACAAAATATTTATCCGACCAATCATAACCTACGCCTGTACAATTTGGGGTGGTGCGTCAAAAAGTAACATCAATCAAATCCAGATTATACAAAATAAATTTCTCAGACGCATCACAAAAACTCCCAGATATACGAAAAAGTCTGTCCTTCACAGAGAATTTCAATTACCTTATATTTCAGTGTATATCAAAGAAACCGCCACTAAATTTTATGAATCAGCATCACTATCACCTTATAAGCATATCTCCTCTTTCGGGAGATATGATTATGATCCGCTTCGCAAGCACGCGATGGCAAAAGACTTCCTCATGAAATGAGTCTAACAACGAATTTCATTTTTCGATCCCTCTACCTCTTCCCACTGTTCTTCTTTACTTGTCTCTCATAAAATAAATTGTCAGATTTTGTGGTTTATTTTTTCTCGCTTGCGGGCTTTTTCCCCACATATAATATACGTCACTTTTAATTCAAGTCATGACAAATTTCTCTCAGATTGTGTAACAATGCCCAAACGGGTAACGCACAACAACTTCTTCCAGTCGGAACATTCTTCGGGCGCCAGGCGCAAATGAAAAAAAGTCAACTAATCAGATTCGACACCCTAGGGCACCCGACCTTTCTGACATCTTGGATCGAGTGCGGCAGTTGGCTTCCCCTTCCTTTCGCGCCAATGCAGTGAGTATGGTGGTTGGCGTCGGTTCACTCCAAGTCGAACGTATTTGAGCATCGAATTGACGGGACCATGGTTTGTTGGATTAGTGTTGGGTCTTTACCTGAAATTACCGGTAACGGTAGAAATTTCCGGTAAAGTAGAGGAAATTCTCCGATAACGAATGATGACGATATTTTTTTGAATTTCAAGACTAAATTTAAATTACTTATTATTTTTGCGTTTATTTGATATAATATTCTTCAATATTAGTTACATTAAATAACTTGTGGCATAACTTTCACGTGAAAAGTGTTCCTTAACTTCTACGCTGGGATTTGGTTTTGCTTAAAAATATATGCGCACATTATTTTTGCAATAATATTGTTCCTTTTAATTGTTCACACTTTGCAGATTGAGTAGACAGCAATTACGTATGTATTTGTTACATAAAAAAGTCCATGAAAAACATTTCTTGAAAATATTATTACTATGCTTATTGTTAATAAGAAGTGACATATTATATGTTTTCAAATATTTTGGAAAGATATTGGCAAATACGTAATTTACTGTAATAATAGATAAGGGTAATATAAGAGGGTGGTTTCAGAAAAACATTCTAAGTAGGTATATAATATAAATAAAAATTCCATATTATTGTTTGCAAAAAAAACCGTCTTATTTAATTTTTTTCTATTAAGTACTAACAATAAAAGACGCGTATGGATATGGAAGACAATAAACCAATATACCAATTTTCTCGTTAAATGAAAGAGTAATTTCCGAATTCAGTCTATACAAATTCAATTCAAATTCAGTCTATTTTGATCCTATATTATTTTTATAGGAACATTTCCTTTGTCTTTGAAAGCACATGTTAACTATTTAGAAATCAACCATTTGCATGAGTACGTTTATTCTCCATGAAACTGATCAACAACTACGACGTATTTTGAAATTTACATTCATTCACATTTTAACGTACAGATGGCGACACAATGTGAGTGGTGTAACGATCGCATAAATTTACATTCCATCCGCTAGGAACAGCACCGTCGCTTCCATAGAATGCGCGGTTTCGATTCGAAATTATAAAATATTCGTGCGAAA
>NC_046660.1:142633616-142645790 GCF_010883055.1 Belonocnema kinseyi
AGAATCAATTCCAACGGCATCAGCCGGTAACGTTGTACACGAAAATACGAACTATCTAGAGCCTTGTCTAGTGGCCGCCAGGGTTCATATTTTTGTGTACAACGTTACCGGCTGTTGCCGATGGAATTGATAGTTGAACATTTTTTTTACATCTTTTATTATTAATCTTTGTACTTAAACGTAGTTTTCTTTCGGCTCTTGCATTTCTCAAAGTTTGAGACCGATATTTTATGTATAAAAAAAGTTCGGACGTTCAAAAAATGTTGAGGTTCAGAAAAAAGATGAAATAATTTTCAGTGAAGTTCCTACCAAAATGCAGTACCTAAACGTACTTTATTGTACTCTAATACATTTCCCAAAGTTTCAGCTCGATATTTTATTTACAAAAAAAGTTCTTAGGTTCAAAAAAACATTCAGGGAACTGAAAAAGTGTGGTCGGTAATATAGGTATTTAGCTGTGTCACATGCCCTTAATTATGTGTGGAAAAAATCCCGCAGGCGGGAAAAAAACCACAACAATCTGTTAATTTATTTTATAGAAGGAAAGATGAGAAAGAAGTGGAAGTAGAGGTACGAAAAAAAAGTTTCTAGTAGGTCGGCGATGGCAGGGTACTTCGACCTAGATGACTTACATATTTCATAAGAAAGTCTTTTGGACTTTTTCTGTGAAGGACAGAGTTCTTAGTATATCTGGGGGTTTTTGTGATACGTTTCCCGAGGAATTTTGACCGCGGAAAATGTGAAAATGGCACGAGAATTGTAAATATTTTTAAATTTTTAAATAAAATAAATCAATTTTTTATAGTTTACATTGAAAATTATGACAATTAATTTAATTTTTATAATATAATGTAAATATATATCAAATTCTCAACCCTGAAAAGAGTATTTCAAAATTAATACACTAACAATTGTTTACAGGTGAGTTGATGTTTTCAGTCGCTGTGTGCTGCGGAGACTTTTATTCAGCAAGAGAATGAAAGTTTGTAAGTAGATATTATTTCCTCTCAAGCACTTCGTTATTATTCCTAAATGCAATATTTTAAAAATAAATGTATACTTTTCTCAGCAGTTTTAAAAATGTTGTACAAGTGTAAATAACATAACCTCTAAAATCCTATAATTGAAAATTGATTATACTCGTATGTAAATTAATTGATTGTAAGGAATAAAATATGAATGGGCGCACACAGCGACTGCCAACAGCAACTCATCTGTAAACAATTGTTAGTGTATTCATTTTGAAATACTAATTTCAGGGTTGCGAATTTGATATATGTTTACATTATTTTTTACATTATACTTGACTTCACGATTGACGATCTAATCAGCTGTTCCTTAAATTTATTCTGGTTTTAAAATCCTTAGTTACCATAGAATCATTACATTTGTTGCAAAGAGGAAAATATTTTCACCATATAATTGAATTTTTTACTAAAATGATAAAATTTTAATGGAAAGTGGGATGTTTAATCTTTATCCAAACAAATCATATTATATGAACAGAAAAGAATTTTGACTAAAAATGTGGATTTTAATTAACGAAATGAATTCTTAATCAAAATAGATGAACTTTAAACAAGAAGAATAAATTTTTACCAAAAAAAGATAAAGTTTTAACTGAGAACGGTCAATTTTCATACAACAGAACAACAAATTTTTTAATTAAAATTTTTTTTTGTAAACGATAATGATACAGTTAAAGTTTTTAATTCCAAAAATTAATTTTTAACAAAATATTAGAATTTTCAAACAGAGAAAATACATTATTTTTAACCAAAACAGATGATTTTTGAAACACAAAGAATAATTTAATTAAAAAAAAAACATGTATTTTTAATAACTGAAAGCAGTCCATTTTCAAGCAAAAAAAAAGATTTAACACAATAGTTCACTCTCTAACGAAAGATATATAAATTTTCAACCTGAAAAGATCAATTTTAAATCAAAAATGATACAGTTAAAATTTAAGTATTAAAAAATGTTTTTTCAACCAAAAAGAATCGAATTTTCAATTTAAAAAATTTCATTTTCGATGGAAATAATAAATTTTCAACTGAAAAATATAATTTTTAACAAAATCATAATTATTTTTTACCAAAAATATCAGTTTTCAAACAAGAAAGAAAAGTTTCAACTAAAAAGACGAACTTTCAACTGAAAAAAAAACAAATACTTTTTAATTGAAAATTCCATTTTAAGCTCAAGGTTTTGCAAAAAATCATCTGTTTTGTTAAAGTACTTCATTTTGACATACAAATTTTTAAAATAGCTAATATTTTTTTCTGTTTGGGCTTAAGGGCATGTTACACAGCTAAATACCTATATTACCGACCTCACTTTATCAGTTCACTGACTGTTTTTTTGAACCTAAGAACTTTTTTTGTAAATAAAATTTTGAGCTGAAACTTTGGAAAATGTATTAGAGTACAATAAAGTACATTTAGGTGCTGCATTTTGGTAGGAACTTCACTGAAAATTATTTTATCTTTTTTCTGAACCTCGTCTAGTGGCCAGGGTTCATATTTTTGTGTACAACGTTACCGGCTGTTGCCGATGGAATTGATAGTTGAACATTTTTTTTACATCTTTTATTATTAAGCTTTGTACTTAAACGTAGTTTTCTTTCGGCTCTTGCATTTTTCAAAGTTTGAGACCGATATTTTATGTATAAAAAAAGTTCGAACGTTCAAAAAATGTCGAGATTCAGAAAAAAAGATGAAATATTTTTCAGTGAAGTTCCTACCAAAATGCAGTACCTAAAGGTACTTTATTGTACTCTAATACATTTTCCAAAGTTTCAGCTCGATATTTTATTCACAAAAAAAGTTCTTAGGTTAAAAAAAATATTCTGTGAACTGAAAAAGTGAGGTCGGTAATGTAGGTATTTAGCTGTGTCACATGTCCTTAAAAAACCTTTTTGGTTGAAAATTGATTTTTGAACTGCAAATATAACTGTTCCATTTTTTGTTTAAAATGTATCATTTTTAGTTGGAAATTCAACTATGTAGTTGAAAAATCGCCTTGATCGATAGGAAATTATTCTTCTCGTTTGAAAATGTATCTATTTTTATTACAAATTCAGTTCTTGGATTGTAAATTCCACACTTTCGTTGAAAATTAATTTTGTTCTTGTTGAAAGTTTTACTATTTTGTTATAACTTCTTTTTTTCGGTTGATAATCATATTTTTACTGAAAATATAACTATTCCATTTTGGGCTGGTAATTAAACTTTTTTTAAAACCCTTTCTTTTTTATTTGAAAATTCAACTGTGTGCTGGAAAATTCATGTATTTTGTTGAATATTCTTCTTTTTTATAAGAATGTTACTCTTTATGTTTGTACATTTATTTCTTTGGTGAAAATGTAACTATTTTGTTGTTAATTCGATTTTTTTGTTTACATTAATTTTTGTAATTGAAAATGTAACTGAAATATATATGTTCGTATGTAATTTTGATATAGATATTAAAATCCCGTTTTTCGGGTTTCCAATATGCTGAAATGGAATTTTCTTGCTTATGTTGAGAAAACTGTTTTGTATTTTCCTTCTATTTGAAAAACAATTTTATAGGCTGCTGAAGTTTTTTAAAATTTTGGAACCGTGGCCCTAAAAGGCAAATAGTTTTCATTACCAGTTGTTTTAAATTTGTTATCAAATTTAATTTTAATCTTTATTTACAAGGGCGTGAAACTATTATTAATTTTTTCCTTCATAAAAGAATGTTAAAAACGTGCCAAAACAAACTGTTGATCTAAATTCAATTTTTGACTTTAAATATTCGACCCTAAATACATATGTCTTCAACTAAAAAGACAAAATAAAAAGATTGAAGGCAGATTTAACATGTAAACATGGAGCATTAACCCACTGGGCCCTTCTGTTGAAAGGACTCAAGGGCCCCTGCTGCCAAAGAAGTGGGAGGAGGATAAAAAGTGTGATATTAACAGGGCATATAGAGGACGTTGTGAACTATTTAAAAAAATATAGGAAATGAAAAGTGTTTTTTCTTTCTTCAAAAATACAATTTAAAATTATTAAAATCACCAAACTAAAAAATCTTAATTTTTAATATCTTCTTAGTTTTTTGCATTTTTCAAAAATTATTGTAGGGGTTTTCTTTTCATTCTAAGAGAATGGATACTAGAATTTTCATTAAAATTACTAACTATATCTCAAATTCTTCAGATAATTTGACATGCAATTGCTCTTAACTGCAAAGAGATTTTAAAGTTAAAAGTCTCGTTGGGTTTTTAGTTTCCGTTTAAAATTTAACTGTTCTTTTTTCAACCTACATTAAACTATGTTAACACACAAAAAAATAATAAATAAATAATTCATTTTTTAATTTGGCGCTTACATCTCGCCGTCGGCTGGCGGTGCCACCACGCGGAAAAGTTGGAAGCACATTTGAAGAAGTTTACGAATATAAAAAGCAATTATAAAATAAGCGAATTACGTTTTAAGCCTCACCTTGTGAAGCACACGTGGAAAAACTTACACAATTTTGCATTAGTTTTGCAAACAACTGTTGCCCACTGGAAAATTAACAGCCAAAAATATAAATCGAGCGCAACGTGGTATGTGCAAATTTCTTACTATGTGCTGTTCCTATTCCTCCTTGTTTCCTTTTGATTTTCTCCTACAAGACAATATATAAACTGAATTTCTGAAAAAACAGTTTTTATTTTATTTTTCTTTATATGAAGCTTACAATGTCCTCTACAAGCCCCATAATTATAAAAATGGGATCTATCTTCGTTTTCAAGAAATAATTAGAAATATACACTGTACGATCTTCTTCATTTGAAAGCTCAAGTTCTTGGTTGAAAATTCATCTGTTTCGAAATTGAACTATTTGGTTGAAAATTTATTTTATTCGGTTGAAAAATAATGTTTTCATTGAAAATAGAAAAGAACTCTCTTTAGTTCAAACTTCATCTATGTGGGTGACAAGTCTAATATTGTGTTAAAAATTCATGTTTATTTTAAAGAGAAATGTCGTTTTAAATTGATATGAACAATATGACAGAAAATTGTTCAATGAGAAAATAGAAAATACAGTGCCTACTGGAATGCAAAATTCAAAACTTTCTTCGAGGAAATAACTCATTGCAAAAAATATCTTGATTTAAAAGCTAATTATAGAATGCTGAAAGGCCAAGATGTATTTGCATTTCAGTTATAATTCCTTTGGAGTAGTAAGTATTAAAAAGTAAATAAAAACTTTGAGGAAAAAAAACTTGTTTCACAGTTGGTAACACTAAAATTACACTGCCGGCGAATTCCCGAACTAAAACTTCCCTTGCGGCGAATTTCCGAAGGCATGGAAAAACTACTGCCAGTAATATTCTAAACGACGACCTCAGTGTCCCCAATCTTGGGAACTTTTTTAACTGCGCTTGCGTTGCGCCGTCGACCCGATTATTCACTGTTGGCGCGCTAATTTTGAATGATATAAATATACAGATTTAATATTGATAATAAATAATGATTGAGAAATGTCCAAATAGAATTTTGCTAATCCAAAAATAAGATTTTGGAGTGACAGACTAAAAATCGATTTTAATGAAAAAGATGTTATGAATTCTACGATCAGAAAAATACATCATTTTTGTTTCTCCCAATGATTAATCTCGTCTCTGTCGTATTTTAAAATTGATTTTTTGTTTATTTCCGAAAATTTGACTTAAAATAAAATTACTAAAATTTCCAAATTGAATTCAGAATAATTAATTATTGTCCTGCTAATCAAATTACATTTATACTATTGAAACTAATTTTTTTTGCTTTAAACTGATACTTCTTACTACCTTTTTATTAAAATGTTGAAACATATAAAATTCTAAATTAAAGAAAATCTTTTTTTTCTGAAGTTAGAATTAATGACGTTTTTGCATGAAAAATGCATTATTTTTTTAATTTGTTGCTCAAAAATTCTAATTTAGGATCAAGAAATTACTTTAGATGTATTTTCTAATCATTAATTATCATACATATTAAATCTGAATAATTATACTTCAAAATCAGCGCGCTAACAGTGACTAATCAGGTGGTCAACACGACGCAAGTGCAGTTTAAAAAGTACCATTTGTTATCTGGAGATCTGCTCGCAGGAATAAAAAGCTCAAGTAATATTATTTAAAAGTTTTAACATTGCATTCTTCTTTCCCAGTTTAATGTAAATAACTGGTATTTTTACAAAAATATATAAAAAAATATTTTTTCCATGAGAAATACCGAAAACGTACGTCTCAAAAAAGGGTACGAAAACTCATGATTTTTCTTGATACAAAAAAGCAAAAAATACCAATTTGAAACATCTTTACCTTATGCTAACAAATTTTCCATTTTCCCTGGCTAAGAAGATTATTTTCCTACCAAAAAAGACAACTTTTTCAACGAAATATAAGAATTTTTAACCAAAAAGAGATACTCTTTGAACTCAAAGTGAAAAAGTTATATGTACAATCAGATTTTCACGAAGGATATGAGTTTTTAAATATAATTATGAATCTTGAATTAATTAAAAGGATTTTTAAGCTGGAGAGTTTGTATGATATAAACAAATTACAAACGATTGTAATAAATATAAATCACAAATAATTCTTCCACTACGGTTATAGTAAAGATAACCTCGTAAACATAACCCCATACTCTACACGCGTAAAATTCTTACTTAACACTCATAAAATGTTCTTCGCAATTCCGGACATTTTCTAACTGACTTTCACTTAAAAGCCTACAAAGCAAAACACTTATCCACATTCCCCTATTTCTCTTTGACAATATAATAAGTTCACTTGTTGACAGATCACTAGGCCCAAGACGAGATTTTCCCACAAACTTTTGATTTTCATCAGTGATGCCTCTTGGAATCCAAAAAAATCTTATTCCTGGCTGTACAACACTGTATTTATTACACCCTACTACGAAACAATATTTCACCATTTTACTTCTTTTATTTTACAAAAGTCTCCGAAATATGTCATCTCTACACTGGCAATGTATTTTCTCCTACTGTTATACCCCGCGGGTTCGGCCCTTCAAATTTGTATGGCCTAATGAGAATGCTCTATAGAGCAATCTTGCAGGAAATATGGTAGAAATATTGAGAGAATATGCGATGTTACTAGGGAGTTCGGTCCTTTAAATTTGTATGGCTTAATAAGAATGCTCTATACGTAAGATGGCTCCCCCGGGGGTATAACAGTAAGGGGAAATACATTGCCAGTATAGAGATGACATATTTCGGAGACGTTGTTAAAATAAAGGAAGTAAAATGGTGAAATATTGTTTAGTAGTAGGGTGTAATAAATACAGTGTTGTACACCCAGGCACAAGATTTTTTCGGATTCCAAGAGGCATAACTGATGAAAATCAAAACTTTGTGGGGAAAATCTCGTCTTGGGCCTAGTTATCTGTCAACAAGTGAACTTATTATATCATCAAAGAGAGGGAGGGAAATGCGGATAAGTATTTTGCGTTGTGGGCCTTAAGGTGAAACGGTAACTTCCTCCAAATAGTTTCAGCAAAACCACTCGCAAAATAATGCATTAATTCAAATTTTGTTTTTGTATTGTTAAAAGTAAATCGAAATCTATTGCGGGCTTCTCTTCAAAATTAATTTTTTTCATTTTTAAACATTTTTTTTAATAACAAAATCTTAGATTATCTAATTCCAAAAATTTTGGATGTTAAAAATGGGAGAAGTCGCCATGCGGAAAGTAATAATAAACATAATATCAATAAAAAAAGATTAAATTATTCATTTATTTAAACAAGGTTTTGCTGAAAACAAAGTAAAATAAACCAGGAAAAATTCTGCGGAAAACTAGTTATTTAATGCCCGGCTTTACCGCCAGTGGTCACTACTGATCTATTCTTGACTTGAGACTATCCTTGCGAAAACTGCAATGTCAGTAACATTGGAGAACTTATACCTGCGTTTACCTCAGAGCGAGACGAAGCCCTTGCTTATAACTCATTATTTGAGAAAATATAAAATTATAATAAAGATATTACTGAATTTCCAAAGTAACTGAAGTATTTTGAATTAATGCAGCGGAAAAATATACTAATTTCACCATTTATTCCAGATCAAATAGTTTGAGATTCTTTCAGAAAGGTTTTCTTTCTGCCAAACATCTTGAAAAATAATGCAAAAATTGCAATTTCGTTTATTTAATGTTTGTTGCTTCATATATTGATAAGGCGGGCTTCTTTCGAAATCAAATTATATCCGAAACTACACTTTTAGTATTTAATTAATAAAATGGAAGTGATTATTGAGCAATTTATCTCTTAGTAGATTTCGGTAAAAAAGTTTTTTTTTCTACCAAAACACTCGAAAAATAATGAAAAATTTGCACTATTGTTTATTTAATATTGATTGATATACTTTCATATTTGGCGGGCTTCTCTCGAAACTAAATTATATTCGAAAATACACTTTTAATATTTATGTATATAAATAAAAGGGATTCCTAATCAATTTATCTTTCCGTAGATTTCGGTAAAAAAGTGTGTTTTTTCTACCAAAACACTCGAAAAATAATGCAAAATTTGCACTTTTGTTTATTTAATGTTGATTGATATACTTTTATATTAGGTGGGCTTCTCTCGAAATTAAATTATATTCGAAACTATACTTTTAATATCAATAAAATAAAAGTGATTATTAATCAATTTATCTTTCCGTAGATTTCGGTAAAAAAGTGTTTTTTTTCTACCAAAACGCTGGAAAAATAATGCAAAGTTTGAACTTTTGTCAATTAAAATTTTTTTTTGAATTCCAGGAATTAGAAAATTTACGAAAATTTAAAATTCTCCAATTTAAAAATTCCTAAATAATAAAACTTCCTATACAGCTGATGATATTACTGAATTTGAAAAAGAAGCACAATATAAAATTTACGTGACATAATTTCTGAAATAACAAAATATCCGATACTGTCATTTTCTAATTACTACATTTTCTCTTTGGAATATTTTATTTTTATAGAATTTTCAGTCGTCCTCCTGAAGCGGATTAGGCTTTGGGATTCTAGGTGCTGAATCAAATTGCTTGACCGCGCCACGCCCCGAAGACCCGAACAGTGGCCCAAATATGACAATTTGTTCCAAAACACCGTAGCCTTAGAGCAGTGGTCGGCAAACTTTTTGCTTGATTTTCAGGTATTGTCAGGCTCCACCCGAATTAATTTTTTCTACTACTTTTCGGTCTTTCATTGTACCTTAGTCACTTAGTGTATGTGAGCTTACTCCAGCAAGGCTTGAAAAGTTAATAAACAGTTATATATATAATAAACAGAAAAGTTAATAAAAAGTTAACAAACTTTTTGAGACCAAATTTTTTCAAAATTTCAAAATTCCATGTACGGTTATTCATAATACTCAGAATCTCAAACAATGTATCCCTATGACTTTTTTCTGTAAAAAGAAAATGATTAGAGTTAGAGCATTTTCAAAATCCAAAAAACAAACTAAAATGAACATTTTAAGCCAAACAACGCATCATATGAAAAAAAGTCAAGAAAAGAAAAACGTTGATTTTTGAAAGCCCTACAAGATGATCATAACAACTTTTTTAATTTGGTGAAAAAGTTGAAAATTCAAAATTTAACTACCAAAAATTTTTGAAACCACATTTTTTCAAAATTCTATGACCGGTTATTTATAGTACTCAGAAACTCAAACAATTTATCCTTTTGTTCTTTTTTCTATAAAAAGAAAATTATCGGAGCTAGAGCATTTTCAAAATCCGAAAAACCAAACTTTTATACGATACTATCAAATTTTGAATTTTCAACTTTTCGATTAAATTAAAAAAGTTGTTATTATCACCTTGTAGGGCTTTCAAACATCAACGTTTTTATTTTCTTGATTTTTTTCATGGCATGCGTTGTTTGGCTTGAAATGTGTATTTTTGTTCGTTTTTTTTTTTTGATTTTGAAAATGCTCTAACTCTGATAATTTTCTTTTTATAGAAAAAAGTCATAAGGATAAATTGTTTAAGCTTCTGAGTACTATGAACAACCGTTCATAGAATTTTGATATCTTGAGAAAATGTAGTTTCAAACATTTTGAAAACGTGCTCACATTTTGAATTTTGATCCAAAATAGCTGGGTTACAAACTTGTTCTTTCTTTTTAGACCTGAAAAAAGTGTGCTAAAGCAGAATCCAATCTGATAAGTTTTTCGAAAGTTATCGTGCCTACAGAATACAGACTACAGACAAACAGACAAACACCTTCGTAAAAGTCGTTTTTTTTTAAATCAGTGGGTCTCAAAACGTGGAGATTTGATGAAAACCGCTAAAGTGAAATTTTACATAAAACCAATACCTTCTCATTAGTATGAGAATGTAAAAAGACCATTACATACGAAATTGCTCTCACTTCGATTATATGAACAGCAACACATTATTAAATTGAACAAAATTTAATTAAATTGTCGAGTTGGAGCAATATGAAACTTTAAAATATTTTAGATTTTAGCTTTACGATTTTTCACCTTGATAAATTGCAAAATTACCAAAAAAACGTGTTTTGTTCATAAAATCAGATTTTGTGGGCGCATAAAAAATTTATAAACACAATTTTATTAATTTAATTTTTTTTCTTATTGCATGCGAATACATTATTTGATATTTCACGCGCATATTGTGCAGACGAGATATTGGTCAATTTGCTATATTTCCCTTCAGCTAAGCAGGTAAGCCGAGAAACATGGTTTGATAAAAATGGTTGAATATTATCTGTCTCTCTTGTTGCTAACTTTCTCTTTCTAACAGGTCAAAAATTTTACCAACCGAATCCTACCAATTTTCGGATATGAGGTTGTCTTCATACTTGCCAGGGGACACTAGACTGTATTTTCGATTTTCTTATAGATGTCACTGCAGTCATTGCCGTGCTCAGCCAAACCTACCATTTCGCCTTAAACTACGGCAATACATGCAATCTATAGGGGCATCGGATGGCTGTTATTCCCCTGAGGGCCGATCGGAGTGCGTGACGTCACAAGTGAGAATACTCTATAGGAATCACTACTGCGCATGCCAGAGAAATCCGCATTCTCCCATTACTGACCACTGCTCTCTAGGGTGGCGTTTAGGTTTGACACCAAGTGCACTCGTCGGGTAAATCATGTTCTTTGAACGGGCGCGTGTAATAAGCTTTGGTGCGAATATAAAGATTGTCAAAATATTATAATGGAAAGGCAGCGAAAGAACATTATTTTTACTGCAATTGCATCAAACCAATTATTCTTGCAAACGATAATATTAACAAAAATCTAAGAAAGTAATGAAAAGGATAGTAATTGAAGCTTCGGCTGAAATAACGTTGTATCAACACATTTTTTGTATCGATGGAGTTCTATGTATATCAGCTTTTCTTTGAACTGTTTCTCTATTCTGCGGAAGCGCAGTGATCGACAATTCGGAAAGTGAACGGGGAAATAAATGTCAAAATAGTCGAGGTTATACACTTCGAAAATGTACCTTTCTAAGTCTAATATTGAAGTTTTTTTTGGACCAAGATAAAAAAAAAGAAAATTAAATTTATTATAATTGCACGCAGGGAAGAATAAATAGGCTAGAAAGGCAGGAGTTTAACGTCGAGAACCGGTAATATCAAATATAATATTCAAAAATAATAAAACAAATAAATGAGTGATAAATAATTATCAGGAATCGTACTAAAAATACTGTCTAAATTATTTTCATAATAAATTTAAATAGAACTTTAAATTACAGTTACACGAATAATTAAGTGTTTTTCTTTCCTTTCTTTTAATGAAAAGACAAGAAATTATATTATTATTTTTTACAATACGTGTAGGACCGAATTTGTGAATGATCTAATCTAATTATTTTTATGTTTATTAATTGAAATTTGTCGACTTTAATTTTCAAATTTTTGGTCGAGACTCTTAAGCGAATGTAATTTTATATTCTTATCCTTCAAAAATTCTAAATTAGATTTTGAGGTAGATGCAAAATAAATGGAAATAAATAACCTCGACTATTTTGACATTTCAATCCGATGTTAAGAGCAAAAACGATTTTTATGTTTTTAAAAAATAGTCGAATTGCTTTTTAGGCAATTCGACGTTCTTTATTGATTATTTAGATAGTTACAATCGTAGAGCAAGACTAGAACTAACT
>NC_046660.1:142645890-142649200 GCF_010883055.1 Belonocnema kinseyi
CCTGGCTTGTATATTGGGTGTGTTCTTACTATTCCTTCGTCCAATCGTTTTTTTGTCTTTTCTTGTTCTAATTCTATTCTCTCTCTCATTTTCGTAATATTATGGTCGTGTTGTAGTTTCCATTTTTTAATAAGGTCCTGATATGTCAGATTAGTTGATGGGGCTATTGTAGATGGAATGTTGGGTTCTCTTCCAAAAGTTGCTTCAAGGGCGTTTTTCCTAAGGTTGCATTTCTCATAGTGTTTATTGCAAAACTGATGAATTTCAAATTATCATCCCACTCGTTATTATTCTCAGCCATTGATGTTTTAATTAAGTTATTCAGTGTAGAGTGCATTCTCTCGATGTTACCATTTGATTGAGGATGAAACGCAGTTGTCTTAATGTGTTGAATTCTAAGTGCTTCCTCGAATTGCTGCATTAATTCAGATAAGAAGTTTTGTCCTTGATCGGTTAGAATGGTCTTAGGTGCACCAAAGATATAAATATAGTGTTCTAATAGTCCCTCGATGATTGAATTTGATGTTTCGTTTTGTAAAGGCAGTAACACAGTATATCTTGTTAGTCTATCTTGAATGCTCAATATATATTTATTACCTTTTCGAGTTTCTGGTAAAGGTCCAAAAATGTCTAATGCGATTTTATCATTAGGGTTTGTTGGAATATCAGGTAGTATACTGGATGCTTGGTTAGTTATTCTGGTAAGTTTTTTTAATTGGCAAATGAGGCATCTTTTAACGCAATTCTTAATCTGCTCGTCCATTCCTAACCATATCCCGATTTTCTTAGCTCGTTCCAAGGTATTCTTTTCTCCCAAGTGAGTCGAGCGAGCTTCTTTCATAATTTGTTCTTTTTCGGCTTTAGTAAGTTCTCGAGTATTTGAAAAACACAAATGGAATCCTGTCTCTGGATAATAGTTTGATAAGAATTGTATTAGTTCTTGAATTAATTCTTTCCGAATGGGAGTAAATAATGGGTCTCTAAATTGCAATCGTACCAAAGTTAATTTTCTGTCTCTGATTTCGTCTATAATCCAGGCTAGATGTTTTAGCCAGTTTTCTTCTTCATATTTCGGCATACTTTCCTTTGTGATTTGTTTCCATAATTTGCCTATAGCATTTGGTTTAATTTTTATTCGTTCATTGGTAACAGGGTCTAAGCGCCATTCTATAAATTCGTTGTACCAGTTGACTTGGGGATTTTGAGATGTTTCTAGTGATTTGTCTTCTGTGTCAGAATCTGTAAATAACTCTGTTTCAGATGTTTCTTGTGGCTTCTCTTCTGCACTAGAATCTGGAAATAAATCTAATTTCTCTCTACTCAGTATTTCTATTTTTTCATATGGTTTTAATGTTTTAATTTCGGTGATTTTAGGCTTTGTTATTGTAGGTTCTCGAATTTCTAAAGGTTTAGAGATGGGTGTTCCTAAAATTTCAATTTTCTCAATTTCAGGTAGCTCTGCTTCTAATTTGTCAATGAGGGCGTTCTCGAAGGCCTCTTGTAATAGATCTTCTTGTAAGATAGGAAAAAGTCTTGACAGGCAATCTGCAGCTTTATTTTCTTTCCCTTTCACGTACTGCACTTCATATTTATCCTCTTCAAGTCTCAACCTCCATCTCAATAATCGTGAGCTAGGTTCTTTGACATTATGAAGCCATAAAAGGGCTTTATGGTCAGTTTAAATCTTAAAAGGTTTTCCAAGCAAGTATTGTCTTAGTCTTTTGACTGCCCATATTATGGCTAATAGTTCTTTTTCACTAGTACTGTAGTTTTCTTCAGCTTTATTTAACGTTCTCGATATAAATAAACAGGGGTGTCCTTTTTGTGACAATACTGCGCCTAGTCCGTGGTTAGAAGCGTCAGTTGTTAAGGTAAATATGTCTTTGAAATCTGGGAATCTTAAAACGGGTGATTCGCATAGTGCCTTTTTTAATGTATTAAAACTTTTTGTACATATAGGCGTCCAATCAAATATAGTGTTCTTTTGTATTAATTTTGTTAAAGGTTTCGCTATGGATGAAAAGTTTTTTATAAACTTTCTATAGTAACCAGCAAGTCCTAGGAATGATTGGACTTGCTTGACAGTCTGGGTTCTTTAAAATTTTGAACTGCTACTTTGGCCGAGTTGGGCTTCACTCCTTCTGCTGTGATTAAATGTCCTAAATATTCGAGCTCGGGTCTAAGGTACTCACACGTAGAAGGTTCTAATTTTAATTGGAGTTGTTTAATTCTATCTAAAACAGTAACTAAATTTCTGTTATGTTCTTCTAAAGTTTCTCCAAATATTACAATGTCATCGATGTAAACAAAACATTCTTTTCCTATAAGTCCTCTAAATGCGTTGTCCATCATTCTTTGGAATGTGGCTGGGGCATTTTTGAGGCCAAAGGGCATTCTGTTATATTCGTAATGTCCTCGAGAAGTAGAAAATGCAGTGTATTTCTTTGACTCTTCTAGCATGGGGATTTGATGGAATCCAGCACTCATGTCAAATGCTGAGAAATATTTTGCCCGTCCTAGTTGGTCCAAAATGTCATCTATGACTGGTAGAGGATAGGCATCTTGGTATGTATCCTTATTTAATTTTCTGTAGTCAATGAACATTCTAAGTTTATTCCCTTTTTTGGGGACTACCCAAAAAATGGTGAGTTAAAGGGTGACTGTGAATGTCTGATTATTCCTTTTTCTAAAAGTTCCTCAGTATGTTCTAAAACAAATTCCCTATGAGCTTCGGGGAGTTTGTGTGATCTTAAATTGACTATTTTGCCTGAATTCAGTGTAATTTCGTGGTGTGTTAATCTAGTGCAAGGTAGAGGGTCACCGGGTAAGGTAAATACTTCTTGGTATGTGTGAATAATCTAGCGTATTTGACTTCTTATTTTTGGTTCAATATGTTGTAATTGGAGGCTTTTTTCGAGTTCTATAATTCTAGTCAACATTGTTTTATTAAGTATCCTTTGTTCTTCGGTTTCTTTCTTTTTTTGAGTCTCGTCCCGAGACTGTATCTTTACAATTTTTTCCATTTTAATTGTTTCTGTTATTAAGATGGGGTTTTCAGAATAATTATTTATAGGTAAACTGATTTCGCGATTTTTGATGGTATAAATTCCATCAGGGATCAATTTATCTTCTTCTGTCCGGACGTTTCTGTCTTCCTCTGTTACTTGTATTTTACAGATTTGAGAAGTGTTTTTTGCGATATAATTACCACTTTTATAAAGGGGTATTTTGATGTTATCTAGAATTAAGAATTTTGGTGTTATGGCGTACCTTTGATATTTTTTAAAGAAGGGTAAACCAATAATTCCTG
>NC_046660.1:142649300-142666934 GCF_010883055.1 Belonocnema kinseyi
TGGTTGCCTACTAAGATTTGTCTAGATAGATTCAGGATAATTAATGATGTTTGGTCCAAATCTAACAATTTCTGCTTTTTCTCAGAAAATGCTCTAACTCGCTTTTAAGTTATTTTTGAAGTTTATCGTAACAATGTTCGCGTTTAAACCTTAGTTTCTTGGGATCGTGCTACAACAATGCCAAGAAATTTCAGGTAGGTTTTTTAGTTTATTAACGGACACAGAGGCCAGGGAGCACCATAAGCGTGTGTACGGACGTGAGCCTAAAGTTTAGTAGTATTTGGAAGCAAAATTTATGATTTTAGTCATAAACTTTGCCCTACAAATATCTTTAAACTGTACAAGAGAATCTAACACTTCTTATGTCTATTCTTCTTTACTTACTATTTTTGTTTTTGACGACTGCAAATTTTGTTGATGCGTGTTGAATTGGCGTTGAGCGTTGTGTGTTGTACTGGATGTTATATGCTGCGTAGATTAATTATTGTTGTTCCGCTAAGAGGATTCTCTGCGTTCAGGACTTTGTTGATGGTTTGTAGACTTCTTCTTCTTTTCATCCGCCTGTTTGCGGGCCTCGTAGGGTTTTTACCGCAGTATGTCGCGTACCCTTTCAATTTTCATTTTTTGGAATTGAATTTTTAATTGATCTCCGTAGTATAATACCCTACTTAGTTCAGATATTAATTGTATCAATTAGTTTCAATTCCTGGTTAACGGGCTTTTCCTTAGAGAAAGTCCGGAGTTCTGTGGAATTCCGTAGAATTAAAAAAATGTCGATTTTGGTTGACGGGCTTTTCCGTGGAAAAAGTCCAGGTTATTTCCAAAGACTCGTCACTTAGATAGTCCTCTTTTTTGATTATCCAATTATTTCTGTGGAAATTATAATCGTTGGAGAACTATCCTGGCAGGATCGCCAGATGTTAAAAGCAAAAACGATGTTTTATGTTTTTAAAAAATAGTCGAATTGCTTTTTAGGCAATTGGACGTTCTTTATTGATTATTTAGATAGTTACAATCGTAGAGCAAGACTAGAACTAACTGGAGACACAAGGTTTGGCCCTACTGATAGCTATAGAAGTGGGTGGGATTACCTAAAATCTATTGCGTAGATAGGTCAAAGTCGATTTACATGACACGGAAATCAATTTTTAAATTTTCGATCGCAGCGCTTCGACGGAATAGAGAAACAGTTCAAATAAAAACTCATAATACATAGAAGTCTATGGAAACAAAATATGTGTTGATACAACGTTATTTCAGCCGAGGCTTCAATTATGAGTTTGATGGTGGCATTTGTGATGGAAATTTCAATAAAAGTTCGAATCCCAAAGGAAACGCCATCTAAAATAATAGGATTTGCCATTATGGGATTTTGGTCTTCTGCAAATCTAACAAGGTGTGTCCCGGGCGCAAATTCTATATCTATATTCTTTTTTAGACTTCACAATTTACTTTTCTTTTTACAAGTTTCATTTAAATATGCACAATTTTCCAAGTTCCCGCCAAATTTCTGTGCTCACTTGCATTCACCTACCTCTTCTCTGTCGGGCGAAATAATCACCAAACGAGTGACTCTCACCCATCACTCTGGTGATTTCTAAAAGGTTCACCCGTGTGGATCCGCATACTGACCTAGTGCCGCTGAACGGTTCCGATATACCGGAGTGCACTCGGCGAGAAACCTGAACGAAACCCAGGAGAAATGGTAGGAGACGCTGATCCTGGTAGAAAATGTGTTCTGGCACAAAATTTCCCCCAGTTGGACATGTGTGATATAGGAAAATATAGTTATAACCAATAATAAGTTAAGTAAACAATATGTTTTTTAAATTGCTATAATTATTACCTCGCTCTAAGTCAAACTGAAATGTACATATAAAGTAAAATTTGTTTCAAAACCCCGTAACTTTCTAACACGATTAAAATACAATACTGTTATAACAATAATAAATTGTTTAAACAATTATGTTTGTTAAATTAAATATTAGGTTATTTCATTTTCTGGTTACCCTTTTTTGTACTTCTTTAAAAACATATAAGTATATTTTGTCTGTTTTATATTTTTACTATATCTATGTATTATATTATTCTTATTCAATTCAAGATACACAAATAGTGCAATCAATAATAAAATTTACGTTTGAGTTTCGAAGTGTTACTTCAAAAAGATTTTCAAGAACCACATTCCGTCCTTTAGGAATTCTTTTTATAAACAGAATTTCTTTCTGATAAGTTAAAAGATAAATAATAATTTAATCGACCTTGAAACTATTTTTCTTTCAAAGAATCTATAGAAGGTATAATTTATTTATAATCATTATAATACTGGTAAATATAACTTTCGGTAATTTGAAAACATCATTTTTTCTTTAAATATCCAGTCCACATGAAATACAAATAAATTTGAAATCTTATAAAATATGCGTTAAAAAATACACGGTAAATTCTTTAATGTCAGAATTGTGTACATTTATATACTTCTTATACATAATGAATACATTTTTTGACTTTTTTTTGAGATGCGCGTGGCGAGACAATAGTTTTATGGATCATGATTATATCTAAGTAATTCTCATCGACAAATAGAAATGGACCGGTAACGCTTTGGGGAGAACTGAAATGGTCTTTAGAGAGAGAAAAAACATATGAGAGTAGACCTACCTTTATCTATTTCAGGACTCTGTCTAGTGAATTGGTGGCCCCGCGTATTGCCTGAATATTCTGTAGGGTTAATTAAAAGAAAAAGATGAACAATACATTCGAAATTCGTAGTATTAATAAATTGAATTTTAAAGAACATTCATGTAAAATAACCTGTTTCAGATAGATTATTTTAAAAACTTGGTAACCTTCAATTCTTCTTGAAATTGGATTCAAAATGCTACAATAATAATGGTTTCGTGAGTTCAAAAATAATGTAAAAACTGTAAAAAATTTAAACAATATTTCTATAACATTAAAAATAGCCATTTGTGTTTCATAGGTACAAAACTTCATATTTTGAGGTTTTGTTTTTGTTGTAATATTTTTTATTTTACTATATTCCATAACTTTACTTACGTATGAAAACAAATCCCCATATAAACGTCTTGAAAACGCCCACAAACTACACAGGCGGCCACCATTTTTCATATTTATTTACAATAAACTACAATTAAATAAATTATAAATAAATCAATTCTAAAAAGAGCAAGAAACGTCACATTATTGGACTACTCGCGACACAAAGCACGGTCCTGTGCTGCGCAAAACTTCACCCAACGAAAATATTCTCGACCAATCAGCTTTATCTAAAAAGAGGTAGGTCTATGTCTCAAATGTTTTCTCTCTCTCTAGAGCCCATTACCGTTCTCCCCACAGCATTACCCATGATCTAACAAATACATGGTCTAGCCACTTGTGGGCCCTGTTTCGTTCAAGTTACGCAACCGCTGAATTCCACCATTTTGTTAGTTTGACCGCGCAGTTTAAGTTTGACGCGTAAGACTACGGCAAACTGTTATAGGAAAATCAATTAAGACACTTCGTTTAAATTACTTGAAATAATACCAAGCTTGTCATTAATTTTAAATCTTTTCAAAACTTCGACATATCTCTTAAAATTACTAAAATTTTGTGTACAAATAATAAGTGTTCCATTGTTATTTATGCGTCAAAATTAAAAAATTTCACTTATAAATTAAACACTTTTTAAATAGAACAATTAAAATTTTAATGCTAAGAAATCAAAAGTTCTTTGAAAATCTAAAGATTCAAAGCTTTCTATGTAAAACAATTCAGTTTCAAATTGTTTTCTTTTCAATATATGGTTTAAATGTATTCGTCTTAAATGAACAGTGAAATATTGCTAAATATTAAATACTTATTCTTTTCCTACATTAAGAAATTTCAAATTAAATGGGTTAAAAATTAAATAATTTAGACTCACAATATTTTTAATTTAATAAAAACATTTAATTATGACTATATTATTATGGATTTATTTTTAAGTGGAAAATAGTCAAACGCACGTTTACATTTTTTAATGGCTAAAAACATCAATAGAAGTAATATATCAATAAATTTATTTATTAAATTTAATATAAAAAAATATATAAAGGGATACCTGAAACTGTGAATGATTCGATTTTAAAAACTTGTAATTTAAAATTTTTTTAACCTCTAAAACTACATTTTGAAATTCTTCAATTAAAATGTATGCTGAAAAATAAAAAAATTTAACTGGAAAATTTTTAAAGTGACAGATTTTCGAATTAAGTATTCCAAACTAAATGGTATAATAATCTATAAAAATCACAATTTAGGAAATTAAAAAAAAAACGGTTGAAATCAAATTTTGACAACATTTTTATTATATAAATTTTGTAACATTCGCGGTCAAAAAATAAATTCACTATAATTTCCCAGTTTTCCAGGTTTCCTGGTCCAGCGTCCAACCTGCACTGCATTATAGAATTACCTTTAGTCAGAACTTTCCCACTTGACTTCAATTTCATTTTATTTGACACAGATACGTCATTTGTTGTCAGCAGAAAGAAGTTATGAAACACATGACCTAAAATTATAGTTAATCCGTATTTTCCTTTAACGATCTTCAGCATTATTATAATACATTTTATAAGGCTTCAAATATTTATACACCTGAAAAGTACAAGAAATTTGTATTCTTAGATTTTGCATTTTAAAATCCCTTACGTTTGCCGCCTTTCTTATCCAAGATGGAGAAATTAAGCGGTGGGTGCTTATTGGTTCGGTTTTTTTACTTGCGCGTGGCTAGACCATGTATTTATTAGATCATGGCATTACCGGTCCATTTCTATATGTCGATGGTAATTCTCGAGCATTGCTATTCCATTCATGATCCAAATAGCTCCATTCAAATAAGTCAAGCTAATGAGTTTGCAACTGTATCACAATTGAGAGGTAAGAAGTTTATTTAATGCATTTCATTTTGTATCAGTTTGTTGGATCATGATTTCGCATGTATGCATAATGGGCATTAATGTTCATGCCATTAGTGGGAGTATATTTTCCGCCGACTTTTACATGCAGAGGAATATTGATTCAAAAGCTTTCACATTTCTGTAAGAGACTAAGTTTAAACATCGATTTTTTGAAATATAAAAAAGTGTTATTTCACTACGTTGATCACTGTCGCAAAAAAAGGGATCCATAATTGTCGGTGCATAATTCCAATATAAAAAACATAGTGTACAACATAGCTAAGAGATTCATATATATAGACGGACGCTGTTGTTTCAAAGGAATATAATATAACCTCTTCAACTTAAGTTGTTTTGCTAACAAACTGTTCTAGAAAAGCTAGAAATCGATATTATAGACAGGCGTAGACACATTACCACTGTGAAAAAATATATGCCGGAAATCCTAAAAAAGGGGACAATATAAACTTCACTGCCATATTTTTAATAAAAAAAAATCAATCTCAAAATATTGAAATTGGAAGCTACACTGTAAAAAATCTTTTAGTAATTTTACCACTTTCAGAGTTGGTACGAATATGACCAACTACCAAAGTAGCGTTTTTAAGTAAAACAGCGACTATCCACACTGTAAAAAACTAAAAAAATTCACGGTTGTTATTGGTAAAATTACACAGAAAACTTTCTGTACTATTACCACTTGGAGTCTGGGGATAATGCAATTTGAAGGTTAGGGTTGCGAATGAATTTGTAATTTTACCACTCCTATCATGGGACTATTGCAAAAACATAGTACAACATTTTAGGAATATCGATAATTCGTGTAATTGTGCACTTTCTTTTTTAATAAAACAAAAAGGTGTTGTAAAATTCCAAACTTTTGGAAAAATTGGAACATTTTATAAATAGGACAATTATGAAGTTCGGCAATAATAGAATTAAACTCGAGTCCTGGCTGAAAGCGGAAAATCAAAATTGCGAACGCGGCGGGAATCGTCAGCCATTCGCCATAACTGCGCGCACGTGCGTTTGTCGAAATGTTTTTTGTTGTGTCACTTTGTGCTGTTTTATTCAGCTCTGGGTTTATAATAAAATCGTTTTCGGAAAAAATTACATCATGGAACAAATGATGTTTTTTAAGCAGCGACCGATCATGCAATTAACGAAATCCCTGATATTGACGCCAATTGGCATGCAGAAGACGACTTTGATCCAATTTAATTTTTATAAATTCGAAGAAATGCTATTTTTACAATAGAATAATATGAGAGTTTATTTTTATAATATTACACATTTTTCTCAGGAAATTTTATAATATAAATTAATTTAAATAACATTTTATTATTTTTCAACATTCTTATTAGCGTTTGTAATATTTCTGATTTAAGTAGAATATTTTCAATTTTTGGTACAAATACAATCATTTCTGGGAATTTTCCAGTAATTTCCAGTAAGAATACCATAACCTACAAATATACATCTCATTTTTACTTTTACAAAGTGAACTGTATAATCGCATAACCTAAAAGTGAAATTACAAACTGAAGGCAGTTTTTAATTTTTTCTCGTAAAAACGCTTCTTTGGGAGTAGTAAATATTACGTCCCTCTCTGAAAGTGGTACAATTACAAGGAATATTTTTTACAGTGCACTTTCATTGGGAATATACCTTTTAGGTTATGTAATATTCCAGCATTTTGTAAAATTGTACAAAACAGTGCATTTATAGGTTATGGTATTTTTAATTTATATATTATGGTATTTTAACAATAAATATTCCTAGTACAAGGAATTCGAAAAAGTAATAAGCCCTCACAGCAAGGATATCCTAATTATGTCCAGAGATATCTTGTGGAGACCTTCGAAGATGGCGATCTCGCCGATAGTCTCAGGACATTTTTCGGATATAATATCCTACGCAAAATACGCCTAAAGGGTTGCTATGCTGGCGCCAGTCTGGGCCCCTAGCAGCAGTTTGCGTACCTACCGGGAAGCGATGTAATGTGCGCCACCGTATGTAAACAAGTACTGACAATTACGTGTCGGCATTAATCACTGCGATTTTTTAAAAATTAGTTTCATTTAAAGTATGAGTCGAAGGTATTGTTGTGTCGTGGAATGTCCTAAAACAGAAAGTAAAAATCCGGAGTTGCAGTTTTATCGGTTTCCAAACAGACCTTGGCAAAGAGAAAAAAGGGAAAAATGGATTCAAGCTGTCAAACTATTGTAAGTAAACACACATATATATATATTTAACAGTAAGTAAAAAATATTGCATTTACCTTATGATTACCACGGTTTAAATTAAATTCCTTTCCTCAATTTACAAGTAAAGTTATCTGCTTTCGATGAGATAACCTAAAAACTAGAAATGAATGTTTGACAGGTTTAACTGCGCTGTTTAAGGGCATGTGATACTTACAGTTTCCCTGGCATTTTTTCCACAAAAATGAAAATTCTTAAAAACTGAATTCGGAAATGCTATAAAATATCATAACGGATGTCCCTGGACTCTTTTTTGAGGGTTAATATAAAAAAAATATTGTGCTAAATAAAAATGTTATGCATATGCATAATTTGGAGGTTACGTCGATTTTCATCTCTGCCTTTCCGATAATCTGGAAATTATTTATGAAATAAACTTTTTTGATTGCCTGCAAGCAAGGTTAGTTCCGGGAGATTAGTTACTATGTTTATTTGTAAGTCCAAAGTTTTCGGCCAAAAATATTGTGTAGTTTGGAAGTAATGCTCGGGCGAATTGTAACACACATAACCTCGAAATATACACACACGTTGTTAGCAATATTAAAAATTTTTGAATAAAAAAAAACAAAAAAAGTGTGTGGAGACGTCCGTTAGCATGTTTGCTATCATTTCCTATATTTTGAAGGCAAAATATTTCTTATCCTAGGAAAAAAGGCGGGGGAATCTAACACTCAAAAAATCGATACTATTTCGTAAGCGCTATGCAAAGTAATCACATTTTGCTAAATTAAAACTTTTTTGTATTAACCTACAAAAGCAGTGTGTGGGGACGTCCGTTAGCATGTTCGCTATCATTTGCCAAATTTTTAAGACCAAATATTTATTATTCTAGAAAAAAGCAGGGGGAACCTAAAACTGGTAAAATCGACAATTTTTTAAGTATCACATGCCCTTAACGGATTTTATAGTTTTCTTAGCTAAAAATATAACCTACGTTGCAAAGTCGTCTTTTTTAGTTAAATTCAACTGTTTTTGATTAAAAACTTGCTATATTTTCGATTGCACATTAATTTTTTTAAATGAAAATCTAACTTCAATTTTTGGGTGATCATTTATCTTTTTTAGTTGAAAATTAATCCTTTTGGTGTAAATATCAACCATTCCAGTTGAAGATATATCATTTTTTTTAATTAATCAGTTTGGTTAAAAATTAATTTTTTAAACTGAAAATTGAACTATTTTTTTGAGAACCCATGTATTTGGTTTAAAAATATTCTTTTTTGGTAGAAAATTAATCTTTTGGGATAACAATTCAATTATTTCGTTAAAAGTGCATCTGTCTTTTTGAAAATAAAATATTTTCACTTAAAAAGCTAGGGATTTAAAGTGGTTTAAATTGAATTGATTATTATACATTTAAATTAATTATATATATTCAAGTATAAGATGAAATAAAAACAATTTTTAATGATTATTTTTATTAATGGACTTCAGAGAAAAAATCAAGAAATAATTAAGCGTGTTTTTAATACTATCTCATTATTTAATAAATCGATGATGCTAATATGTTTGAGAATATCTTTCATGGTAATTTATTAAAAAAAATTGTAATTACAAATATTAATTGAAGCCCTAGAAAGTGAAAAAAACATTATTCATTATACAATTAAAAAAAAATGTTTTTCATGCAGAAATGACAAGAAGAAACCTTGGAAGCCTACAGAAGGATCACGAATTTGCAGTGCTCATTTTGTAGATAACAAAAAAAGTGAGCATCCAGAAAGCTGCTCATACTTACCAATAATTTTTCCAAGTGTGTATAAAAGAAAATCAGTATCTTCGTCATCTTTAGAGCGAGGTAAACGACGTGCAAAGCGTAATAAGAGAAAAGAAGTTAATATCTCTGTCCCCACCTTAGCTATAACTACTGATTCCAATGCGATTCACAAAGATAATTCCGAAATATGTGAAAAAATATATTTGTATATTTTTAAGAACTATTTAGGAAAAGTTTACCGACTTTTGTCTAAAACTTGTTACGGACATATTTCTAAAAAAAAACTAATTTTTAAATATATTAAATATTATCTCATTTAGAGTTGATTTAGCACTTTATAGTGTATAAATTATTGTTTGTTTCGTTTGAAATAGAATTCAAAGGTGCATTCTATAATGAAATTTAAAGGGAAATAATGGACAAAGACTGTTTTTGAAGTGAACGTGAAAACCTGTGATTTTGTACAAATTTAATATTTTTTTCTTATAAAACTACTGTACTCAAAATGTGAAAACTTTATACGATTAATTGTGGTACCATTGTCCATCAGAGTCTACTATAAATTTATCCATAATTTTTTTGATAAAGTGATTATTTTTGTCAGTTAGCAAATTTGTGAAAAAGGCACTTTTTAGAAGCCTGTAACTTCTTTTTGGGACCTTCGAAAAACCAGAGGCGTGGAACCTCATTAAATTCCACTACTATCCACTCGGTATGCATAGCAATAGTGTTTTGCTTCACTTAAAAAACATTTAGTTAAAAATTTCACGATACGAAGGTTATTCTTAATAGGTTACCAGAACAATGATTTGCTACTGAAAAATTGAAAAGTGTGTAAAACTATTCAAAATAATAATGGCTTTGAAAACCATATAAAAAAACTTCATACCATGAACTATTGAATTTATTTATTTTTATATCATTTTTGTCAAATTTGCCATCCGGGTCGATAATAGTGAAATTTAATTATATGTCAAGTGTCTTATTTTTCGCAGGACACAGTAATAAGTTACGCGTTTCTAAAGAGTTATTTTTTTTACAAATTTTCAAACGGACAAAGATCATTGTATTATGAATAAAATAATGTATCGATAAAATGCTAGATTTTGATGCACAATTGTATAACAATTACTGTGTTAAGTTTTGACATTTTTCATATAGTAGTTTAATAAGAAAAAAAAGTCTAAATTATACAAAATCACAGGTTTGTACATTAACTTCAAAACAGTTTTTGCCCATAATTTCCTTTTGAATATCATTATCGAGTGGTAAAATTAAATATTTAAAGTTTACATAATAATTGCATCGTTCCTAGGTTCAAGTTAAACATATGCTTTGCAGCTTTGTCTGTTTAAAGCCATTTATAAATGTGTGTGAGAAACGCCATTTTTTGGCATTCGTGTACCTTTAAATATAATTTTAAATTACCACACAACAATTGATAAATTTTTCAGTAAAAACTCGACTTTAAATGAACTACTATTTACTATGTTTAAAAGTCAGATTTTATAAATAACTTGGCAGCACGATTCTAACTAAATTCAGTCGACTAACCTATTTAAATATAATTTATTAAGCTTTTTTTTAGCGACAAAATGGCTTTTCATTTTATCCTAAACTATATAAAAAATGCTTTTTCAGTAAATTTTTACAAAATGAAATTAACTTTCGAATTTAATTCATTTCAGAAATTTCAAGCGTCCAAAACGAGTCGTTGGAAACTCATCGAAGTATCGAGTGCCAAACAGATCTCTATGTGGAAGAAGAAAACAGTAACAATGACATTAGTTGTAATGTTTTGTCGTGTTGGAATGGAGATAACAATGGCTCTACTCAAACAGAAATACATGTTCGCCAACCAGTCCAAAAAAGTAAAATTATTATTGAAAAAGGAGTTCCCAAAGTTGTAAGCACGAAAGACACTAAATGTGGTCCAGCTTTTGAAACAGCTCACGGATTTATGGGCTTTCTTGATATCAAGTCAGACACCACTATGAAGCAATTAGCTGGAGTAACATTTGCCTTTTTTTGTACTCTCTTTGGCTTTATCAAATTCGGCAAAGATGGACAACCTCTTTATTACAGAAAACTTAGAAAAGAAAACAGACTTCTGCTTTTCTTAATGAAGAGGGCTGAGTACATGGGCTTTTGGACACATGTCGTCTAGGTGTAATTTCTCTGAAAGTTTTGTGAAAAATATGACCTATGTGGTATGTCTGGGTTGGGAAAATAACGAGCTGTAGATATGTGTAATCAAAAGTGAAATAATTCTTATTATATTAAAAATATGATTGGTCAAAGTTATCCTATTTTTGAAGGCCAATTTCTCAACTTGTAATGATTATGACGAAAATTGAATGTCGCATAAACGTAGATAAAGTCTTTCTGAAAAGATTAAGATTTATGAAAGAATTATTTCTTTTAAGTAAATACTAAAAAACATGCATAAAAAAAGCATTTTTGGGTTAAATTTAAGGCAAGTAACTACCGATCCTAGCGGCAAAGTGCTACAAAGAGCGTTAGGCACGCCCACGCTGTTGTACTCAATGCAATGCATACCCTTTACCTCGCCCCGGAAAGTTGCAAGGCCCGTAAGGTCACTAATAGCTACGCAAACTGGAATTCACATCTGGCACCATTCTCAAGAAAATATTCTTGGATTCATTCATGAATTTTCTCTTTGGCACCAATGAAATGAACGAAATTTTAAAGTTCCCAAAAAATATGATAAAAATAATACTCTGACGCTCAACGGATTTGGGCGTTTCTTGAAATTCTGATTCGAATGATGTATACTTTAAGGGCTCACTTTTTGCATGAAACATTGACATAATAAAGATTATTTCGCTTTTGTTAACACTTACAAATAGCTCGTTATTTTCCTAATTCAGACAAACCACATAAGTCATATTTTTCACAATACTTTCGGAGAAATTACGCCTAAACGACAAGTCTCGAAAAGCATAACAATGCAATCCAAGCATAACACATTATTTATAATTGTCAACAAGGCTTTCATATAAAATACTCGTGAGAAGTGGAAATAAAGTTTGAAATTTTGAAAATGTTCTGTATGAATTATCGTCTGATCGAAGCATATCATGGAGATAGTTTCGAAATATACTGAAATATTGCTTTAGAAATTTTAAAACTTTCAAAAAATAATATTTGATAAACTTCTTTTTGTTGCGTTCTTCGCTTTCGCAAGCTTAAATATTCACAACTTTCTAATTTACAAATATGGAAAAAGTAATTCAATTGGGTAGAATTAAGTGAATTTAGAAAAACTCAAAAGAAATTAAAAGAACTGAATAGGATGTACGATAAATTAATAAGATTTCAGGGCGAATTCCAAATGAATTATACAAAATATTTGAAAATCTCTCAGATCGTCACAAAAAATTGTATGAAATCCATTAAAATTTTAAAACTCCATAAAATTATTAAAACTCTTGGAAATTCCTCGAAATTGTTTACATATCTTGAAAATGAAATGGAATATTTAAAAATATAAAATATTGAAATTATATTTTACGACTGCATGGAAAATCTATTGAAGGACATTGATATTGGTTAAATCCCTCAGAATCATAGACAAACTACCGATAGAAATATCTGACTTTTCTCTATCGAAATAGCCTGGCCCATTTGGGACTATAAGCAGAGTTGATTTGAAACAATTTAGTCTGAGAGATAGTCTGAGAGATTTGGGTCCTTTTAAGAGTGGTGCGACGTTAATATAATGTTCCTTTTGTATGCGTCACGTACCGTGCGGGCAGAGTTATTTACAGTAGTTGGCCGTCGGTAATCCGACTCTCCCTTTTTAAATTTCTCTTCAAATTATTACACTTTTTTTTAATTTAATGAATTTTCTCATTATACTGATTTATAATTATAACTTATATGCTAATATACCATTTCCTAGTTGAATTAAAAAATTTCTTTTTGGCGTATCTCATTCCATTTACGAGAAACGTATTAATTCCAATTTTAAGCATTTAAAAAAAAGATATCTGAAATCATCGAAACCCGTAGATTGCGAATTATTATGTTTTAGGCTGTTAACTATGAAATTAAAAAAAAATCTACTTCTAAATTTTAATCCGAAAGCTTAACGAAGGACCCTTGAGTGTCGACTACTCTATTGATATAGCCCCTCTGCTTGTTATTTATGATAGAATTCATATTTAAATTTCAGCCTTTCTGCTTTTTATTTATGATCGTCTTTCTATTTCAATTTCGGAAAGGACATTTTAAAGCCTCTAAAACATTTAAAAGAACTACCTGGACCTTTGAATATATCTACCTGAGTGCTTGCGGAGAATTTCTCTGAGCTTCTCTGATCCTAGTGAATCTTTAGAATATACTGAGAGATTTCTTTCGGTAGGGCAGCGTTTAAAAATCTTATTATAGATAATGTTACATATTTTGAAATATTTTAAAACCTCGTACTTCCTGTAAAATCGTTTCATATCCTCAGAAATTCTAGACAATTGTTTACCCTAAAGTAAGGCAAAAGCTTTAAAATTACATAAAAGTAATGAAATCAATACAAAAAATGCCTTAGAATGTTTTCAAATCACGTAAACTACTTCTAAGTAAAAAGCTGGTAAAAATGTCTTCGAAGTTCATAAAATACCCGAAACTCTTGGAAATTTCTTCAAATTATTGTAATCTCTTTCAAAGTTCTCAGAGTCTTTATAAATTTATAAATTTTAAACAAATTTTTTAAAATATTTGTAAGACTTCAAGATAATTCGAAAATGTGTATAGACGCGAAATGGATTGTGATTAACCCACGAATTAATGTATTGGATAAAAAGTGACGAATGTTATTTTTTACATCATCCTTTTGCAAAATATATTGTTTCTTTTTGAAGTCAACTTTGTTTTACGACTACTGTTTCAACTGATAATCAGCTCATTCACCTGACGCACGACAATTTTTATGTCCGATTGAATTAAATATGGTATTTTCGAACTGCACATTTCATTTGTTAAAATGTACTAAGGAAATTTTTAGAGGTACCTTTTTCGAACCACACTATTATGTATAGAATACATTATTCATAATTTTAGTATTAATAAATTCTATAAATTTTAAACAATTCGCCAGCCTAACGCAGCAATGTTTCACAAATAAAATGTTAATTACAACAAATTACGCCTTGTGATGATTATTCCTAAAATTTAGAAAATTAACAGGCTAGATCCTTTATGAAAAACGTACGGAAACGTCCGCCGGTCGTTTGCCAGTTCAGAACCAGCCACTACTGGCCGCGTATAGATGCCCAGTACAGCGACTTCAGCAATCTGTACTAGGCTAGCACTGCTAGCACAAAATTTAATAATTGATATTGATATTAAAAACATACTTGGTCAAAGTTACCCCACTTTTGAAGAATAATTTCACGGTTTGTAAGGATTATTTAACAATAAAAAAATAAGATTCTTATATTAAAAACAACTTTCTCTAGTAGAATGAGAAATTGCAATCCAAATTTGTATTTGATATCAAGTATATTTCGAAATGATCTCCACCATATGTTTCAATCAGACGAAAATTGAAAAAGAGCATTTTCAACGTCTCAAACGTTATTTCGACTCCTCACGGTCACTTAATGAAAAAATATTGTTAAAAATTATTACTTGTGTGGTATTCTTGGATTCGTAATAGTGTTAGAAACCCGATAATAAGCGTTAAATTCAGAAAAATTAAGAATTTGTATTCCTGAATACGCGATTTTTCCTCCATCTAAAAATCCGTCAACAGGAACAGAAAAAGTAAAAATCCTATTCCTCTCAATCGATTTAGTAAAGTTTAACGGAAGCATTTATTTAACCTATGTTTTATTATTAAATATTTCTATAACTTATAAATTCGAAAAGAATTCGAATTTCTATTTATTTACATTTTAATAATGTATTTAAACGTCTTAAAAACTGCATAAAAGAAATATATTTAAATGTGTGAAATAAAATAATTTTAACTCTAGAGAGGCGGACTTGAATTGATTAAATTAAATTTTCAAACCTTATATTCCACGTGAAGCAATTAAAACAATTTATTACACATATTTTGTGAACTTATTAGAAGGAATTAAGTAATCTCGAAACATGAACACTTTTGGGAATAGAAGGCACCTATGTAAGGTTATCTGTCGGTACATTTACAAGGTAGAAAATACGGGGGAATAGGAACTTATGTGACTAAGATTGACAATATTGACCGATTTTTATCAACCTTTTTTTGATTTACTCAGAATAATATAACGATGCTAATGCAGTGTATTAAAATTTTATTAATTAATATTGTATAAAATTCAGATTTTGCTCCGCTGTGTCTAATCTCAAACAATGGGAAGGTCTCGCGAGGCCAAAAACCGTCCGCTCGACAAACCACCACCCGCCGCAAGGGTAGCGGTTTTCAGACAATGCCTGACCCAAGGTGACGGTCCCCTGATGATGACTTTCTCCCAGGAAATTTTTTTCAAACTTTTTTTGCTACGTACCCTTTTTTTCTGAAAATATTCCAACTATGATTGGCTGTCAACATTTTTTTTGTCATTAACAAGCCCCACCCTTTTGGGCGTGCTTATCATATTTCTGTCTCTCTCGCACACTCAACTCAGAGTTCCCACGCTAGTACACAGCCCTCTTCAGTTAAAATTGGGAATTTATTTTTGTGCCCTGGCATGTCTTTTTCAAATACATACCAGTACAGCATCTGATATCATTTACGAAATGTTGGAAACGATTTCACTTCAGACAAAGACTTGGATATTCTGGCCACCGCAAGAAAGTGTAAAAAGAAATATCCCATTGGCGTTTCATATGTATCCCAGTTGCAGATGTATGATTGATAGTACTGTGTTGAGAACTGAAACGCCACCAAGTGTAGAGCAAAGAGTACTTATGTATTCAAGTTATAAAGGATCGCATACGATTAAATACCTCATAGCTGTCACACCAGATGGGTATATTTGTAAAATTTCAAAAGGTTATGGAGGTAGAACTACCGATAGCTTCATTACAAATGACAGCGGGTTTTTGAAGTTAACAGAGCCAGGCGAACAAGTTTTAGCCGATAAAGGTTTTCCGCAAATTAAATCTGAGGTGCATAAACGGAAAGCTACACTTTTAATTCCTCCTGTTGCATCTAATCCACAATTTACAAACGAAGAGGTCGATGAGTCATGCAACATTGCTAGTGTCAGAATTCATGCGGAAAGAGCGATCCAGCGAATCAAGCTGTCACGAATATTAAGCCCTATTCCGGTGCATTTGTTTCCTCATATAGATGAAATAATGCAAGTTTGCTCAATTATAGCTAATATTCAACGTCCTTTAATCAATGAGCGCTGGACAAATGGTAAATATATTATTTATTAACATATAAATAAATATACTTCATTACTTAACAATTACCAGGGTAGCCACTGTACAGGGAATATTCCAATGTTTCATGTTAAAATAAAAGAATGTCTGAATACAATTTTTAAGGCTCCAACAATTAATAATTAAAAGTATTTGAATTTCAGCAACTTTTATAGTAAAATGTTTTAAATTAATAAACTGTGCAAATAAATTCACTCCACGTTAAAAAAAAACTACCTACATATAATCTTTTAAATTTAATAATAATTTACTGTGGAAAATTTTAAGAATGAAAATCTTTTAATTTTATGAAAATTGAAAGCATTTCAAATTGCAACTTTCAAAATTTCATTTGTTCAATCTTTAAAAATTTTAATATTTCACATCGAAAGCCTTATTATTTAAAAATTATAAATTTAGGATTGCAGATTTATAAAATATTAAAACTTTCATGTAGTTTGTAATTCGTGGAATAATAATTAGACAGCAATGATAATTAAAAATTTTCTAATTTAGAATTTCAAAATAAAAACTTAAAATTGAGTTATATTTGACTGTTTATTTAAAGTGAACGAATGCTGAATTTTTAATGTTTTAAGTTTTTATTTAAAATGTTTAGACATTTTTGTATTATTTTTTTTAGCTATATTATAATTTAATTATTATTATTATTATTACACCATTAAGCCATTTCCCTTTCGGGGTAGGCGTGACTCACTCGGTAGGGGAAAGGAGTAGTGTGGGGAAGGGATAGAGATTTTTCAGATTGATCCAGAATTCTCGTGCTATTTAAGTAAAAAACACGTTCGTTCCGCAACACTGCTCCGACCCAGGTTGCTGATCAATCTCTCTATCAATCACCCTAAGCGAAGAACCTCACGAAGTCGTTATGTAAGGTTCCCCACTTGGGTCCATTAGTAGCCAAGGTCTTTGTTTCAGGCGTCATTCACTCTACTGACACTCTTTTTATTAACTATTTGCCGCCATACTTTCCTGTTCTGGCATACTTCTCTAGCTTCTTTTATGTCCATGCATTTTTTCATGCAGACTCTCGTGTTTCTGTGACTTCTTATGTCTCTTCTAACTAGGGTCACATTCACACATTTTAACCATTCTTTCCGCGGTCTACCTCTGGGCACGCTGCCATTTACTTTACCTTGAAACACTTGTTTCGTTAGTCGTTCATTTGGCATTCTCTCAACATGTCCGAACCATCTTAACCGATTTTTTCCCCATGTGTCTACTAGCGTCTCTTCTGCACCACATTCTTTTAGAATTATCTCGTTACTTACTTTGTCCATCAGGGTTTTCCCACATATTATGCGCATGAATC
>NC_046660.1:142667034-142686329 GCF_010883055.1 Belonocnema kinseyi
ATCCTTGTCTAAATCCTTGAATAATATCGAAACAGTCACTCAGTTTCCCATTCACTCTTACACTCGCTTTGCTACCTGTATATATTGTTTTTATAGCTTGTAAGATCCATCTATTGACTTCATACTCTTTCAGGACTTCCCAAAGTTTACTTCTATCTACCTTGTCAAAAGCTTTTTCTGGGTCAACAAATGCACAGAAAACTTTTTTTCCTACTCTCAAACTTTTTTCTGTTACTTGCCTTAAGCTAAATATTTGATCCGTACATGACCTTCCTGGCATAAACCCACTTTCGACTTCCCAAATCTTTGCTTCTGTTGTTTTCATTACCCTACGAATAAGTTTTTTTGAATATGTTTTACTTACGGTGCTTAATAAGCTAATCCCTCTGTAATTATTGCACTTGCTTTTATTTCCCTTTCTCTTTTATATTGGTACGATAATCGCTTCTTTCCAATCCTCTGGGACATCTCCCATCTCGAAACATAAATTTATCAATTCGCACAATCTATGTGGTATGCACGCGCCACCGTGTTTAAAGATTTCAGCGTTAATACCGGCTACCCCGGCAGCCTTACCGTTTTTCAAGTTCTTGATTATATCCCTAACTTCAGTGACACAGACTTTTTCAATTGAGTTTTCCATCGCATCGTGTTCAACATCGCAGTTGTGGTGTCCTATAGCTTCATCTCGAATTGGCTCCTAAAATAGTCTTTGAAAGCCTCTAGTGTTCCGTCTGCATCATATACCATTTTCCCCCTACTATTTCTCATGATGACAATTTCTGTACTTTTGTTTCCTTTCATTTTTTTATAAAGTAGTTTCCTGCTTCCTTCAAAGTCGTTTTGTATTTTTATCTCTTCTTCTGCTCTAATTGTATCTTTGCTTTCTTTAACTAATCGTTGAAGTATCCTGTTTTCGCGTATATAATCATTTCTACGTCTATTTCTTTCCTCATTGCTAAGACCTGCGATGTTTAAAGTTCTCTTGTACGCTTCTCTTTTTGCTTTTTGGGCAGCCTGAATTTCATTATTCCACCACGCATCACCAGAAATTCTTCCTACAACTGCGGTACCACACACTTCGATCGTACATCTAACAAGGATATACCGTAACATTGTCCAGGCGCCCTCTATATCTTTGTTTTTTATACGGTCCTCCCATGTTGCCCTATCTATGTTTTCGATTATCTTATTTTGGAAATCTATTCGCACATCCGGTTTCCGTAGGTTCTCAATTTTGATTCGCGTTTGTTTTGCATTCTTGGTTCTCTTTTTTCTCCATCCCCGACCTAAGTTAATTTTTGAGATCAGAAGGTAATGATCAGTATTGCATTCAGGACCCCTCATGACTCTTGTATCTTTGACTAACTACCTTAGTCTTTCATCCGTAACAACAAAGTCAATTATACTGCGGCTATTTCCTTTAGACCAGGTGTACATGTGGATCATTTTATGTATAAACCAAGTATTTGTAATAAGCAGACCCCTTTCTAAGCATAGACCAACTAACTAACTGATCCGCTCTCTTTTAGAGTTGCCACGAAACTGTTGGAGAAAACAAAAGATAATGCAAGGGTCGACTTACAACTACGTCATATCCGAGAATCGTTAAAATCATCCTGTTTAAGGCTCTCCGAAAACGCATAAATACACACACACACATATATTGAAAGTCAAGAAAATTTCAATTCCAAATGTGCAAAATTGAAGAAATATAAAATGTAACTCAATTGTTTAAATCCTCAAAACTGCACTTTAATTATTTTAAAAACTGTTAAAATCGAACTTTGGCCGATTTTTCTTCTGAAAATTCGTAAAATTCCCGGTTTCCCGATCCGGCGGCCACCCACCCTCCTGATTTTTATTTAAAAAATTTTCGATTTTAAAAACTTCTAATTTTTAATTTTTGTAACCTTTAAAACTGCATTTTAAAATTGTATAAATTAAAATATATGTTTAAAAATTAAAAATCTAAAATGGAAATTTTTTAAAGAGAAAGATTTTTAAATTAATTATTCTAAACTAAATGATATAATAATTGATAAAAATCACAATTTAGGAAATTATTTAAAAACGGTTGAAATCAAAGTTGGACTTATAATTCCATCTCTGGAATATATTCATTTAGAAACATTTCATTTCTTTTAATTTCTAAATGAACATGGTCTTTGCTCGAATATACAAAAAAGTGACACTTTCTCATGCCTAATATATACATCGATACTTGCACCTGAGTATAGTATTGATGTGTAGCTTTCAACTCTATCTCTCCTTTTTCGTTGAAAAAAAGGTAAGGCACTTTGGATTCCTTGGATTGCCGGTGGATTATATTATTATATTTGCACGTATATGGGAATTTGTCTCCAACAAAGACATTTCATTGAGAATCACACCGTCCAGGTTTGCTGCTAAAAACGGCTGATTTAATTTAATGACGGAGTCCTACTAAATCGCCTTTACAACCAGTCCAAGCGGTGAAAAAATCTGGTGCTTTAGATTTGTTATCCAAACCATATGACATAGGTGGAAGAAGTCTCCCATCAAATTTCGAATTTTTAAATTGCGCCGTAAGACCTTCAAAATTCTTCTGTCTCGTTTTAATTTGATGAGCTTTTTTTGAGCACGTAATCCTCATTGATCTTTGTCAAAACCATTCATAGCAGTCGGATTGACCAACCGATTTTACGAATTCTTACGAAATCTTGTTATGTGACGCGAACATTCCCATAAGAATTTTGAAGTTCTTCTAGGCAATCTAATTTCTTAAAAATAATTCGACCATCATCATTACAGTGAACTGTATATGTTCTGTGTGTTTTTCTTTAAATTGTTGTTGGTACATTTTTTCGCATACAATTCGCAACTTGTTAAATTTAATATTTTATTTTTCACGGATAACACTTATCTCTGATTTTAGAACTTCCTCAGTTTGTATATACACACTTAGAAAAATCTGTATGTGGTTTAATATACATGTGTGTGAAGCAAATATGCACTACCGCTACTGAAATGTAACATGCATTGGTTTAATGAATTTAGCATACATGTGTATTAAATTTAATATACATGTCAGTATAGCAATGTGCGTAAAAACTCAACGTGCTTTAATTTCTTTAAACCTTGTCAAATATTTTCAATTAAATTTATAATCTAGAATTTGTCGACTGAATTATTATTTATTATGAAAGTGCAATGAACGGGTAAAACTTCTTCCTAATTTCGCCCTGAATAGTCAAAATTTAAGGCGAAGGCAGTTAATTGTAGGTTAGGTCTGTTATTTATTTGCTTAATTGAACTTTTTGACTGAAAATCCAATTTATTTCTGGTTAACCGGAAGAAGGTATCGTGTTTTATTAGTGATTAAGATGAATATATGTGAAATTTAATATAGTCGCTCTTAATGGCGATTTCATATGCTTGATTTATTAATTTTAATACACATGGGTATATTATATTTAATATTATTTTTAACAGTGTATCAATTAAAAAGGCAATTTATTTTTAAAACTTCTTCTGGTACGTTTTGAAGATCTTTAAATTTAAAAGCCTTTTCTTTTTCTATTGTAAATAATTTTTTCCTAAATAAATTATCAATTGTCGATCCTTTCTGGTACTTTTCTGCCTGTTTAGAACTTGGTTTATTCCATAATTATGGTGCATCTGTTTTCGATGTACTGCATTCATTATTTATATAAATGCAAACCGCGGCAACGTGCTTGCAACCTCGTTTAGATTGAATAGTTTTGCAACAACAAGTCGAATTTAAAATAGAACGATCACTTTGAAGGTGAAACAAATCCTATTTATTTGTTTTCTGCTTAGACATGATTAAGAATGTATACGGATAAAATAAGATGTTTAGTTGTTCACTTCGATGTTTATATCATAGAGTGCCTGTGTAACTTTTGTTTGGGGTAATACCTTTCCTCTTATAAACCTATGAGAACCATTAAAAGTTTCGGAAATGTCGGATACGCGTGGACATAGGAAACACAGGACTAGATATGCCATTGCGGGGCTGATGCAATGAGGGGGGAGGTCCGCCATATTATGATGTCCCGCGACAAACATGGCAGCGCCCACATGTTTATGTTTTCACGCACAGTTTGTCTAGTCCCGTGTTTCCTATGTTCATGTGGGATACGTGATTGCTTTCAAAAAGTTTCTTTTTTAAAAGGGCCAAGGAAGTTAATGGAAAAATGATCATATTTTTTACGGGTACCAAATCTTTATTAATCCTTGTTTATGCCTGTTTTTCGAAGAAGAAGAATTAGTGCAAATCAACACAAAGTAAGTTAATTTATTAATTTAATTTGTAGATACGGATCTATTTTTTTTTTAATTTTCATATTTAAGAATGTTTTCTAGTAATTTACAATTTAGACAATTTTCAAAATAATAAATGTACTATCATATGTAAATAAAAGTTTTTAAAAATAAGTATTTATTTTTTAATGTTTTCAGGATAATCTTTTTAATTGAAGCAGAAAAATCCCCGTATTTTCCACGTTGGCAAACATTTTTCACAGTCAATGAAATTTAAAAATCTAAATTTAAAGCTAGGAATTTTTCCATTTGAAGTAATAAAAACTGAACTGCAAATAAAAGTACTCAAAGTGTAACTCTTGAATTAAAAAAAATTAATTCAATAATTTTGTATTCAAATGTTGAATAATTTATACGTATCAAATGGAAGCTACTAGCACTTTTCAAATAAGCAATTTTTAATTAAATGGAATTAAACGGCTAATTTACAATTCTTTAACTTTTAAAAATTTCAGAATTGATAGACTCAAATTCAATTCCGAAAAAATAAAACCACGTTAGCATTTATTAGGCTCTAAGTTGAAGAATCAATCCATGAATTTAAAACATTTCAAATTTAAATCATTTAAAGGCATTTTAAGCTAGAAAAATGAAAAATTGAACAATGACGTTTTTTATTCTAAACTGAACACTTCTTAAAGCAAAAGTTAAATTATTTTAAATTAGTTTCAAAATCTTTAAAATACTTCGAAATTTTATTTTAAAATCTTAAAACATCTACATGTTGTTTTACATTTTTTTCAAATTCTAAATCATTTTTGAAATTTTTTTGAACTTCTAAACATCTTTTAAAATGATTCGGATTTTTACTAATTTTTTTTTAATTCTGCCACATCAAAAAAAATCTTTAAAACTTTCCAAATTTCTTTTTTATAATTTTGTAATCTTTAACATTTTTTTTTAAATATTCACTTAAAATTATCTTATCAAGATACAAGCTCATTTTTCATTTTCCAAAGAAAAGATTTTTATTCTTCTGAAGCGTTTCAATACTCGTAAAAAGCTTCTAAATTTTTTGTTTGAAATCATCCAAAATCTACATTTTGTTTTAAATTAGACCATGGGCTATTTGCACCGAAATTGTATGTATGGGAAAATGGCTTTCGGTGGATTTAGCTGAAACTTTGTAATTTTTAAACTTGTAAGTGCCGGATAAAATATCCGTAAAAAATTTTTAAAAAAATGACAGTTTTAGCGTTAAGCGATGTCAACATAGAAATCACGGTTCAGATCGTGGACTGTCATATTTTCGCCTACACCGTTGACTCATATAGCGCGCTTCTCAAAACGATCAAACGATAAGCGCCCAAGATTTTAGCTTGATTAATTAATCACTTCTTTGAAGGCAGAAATGGTACCCAAAGTAACATTAGTAACTAGTGCGCACATACCGATAATAACATTCTCCCTTCACAAGAGGGTTGAACGCTAAGCACTCAAGATCAGCGAATAAAACCAATCCTAGTAACTTTAGCGACAAAAGCGGTGTCACTATAAGAATCACGCATCAGAAAGTAGTCAGTAATATGTTTAGCCCAACCAATGAGTTATATTGTGCGCTTCTCGAAACGATCAGACGCTAAGCGCCCAAGATTTGAACTTGACTAAGTAATTACTTTTTTAAAGACAGAAATGGTATTCAAAGTAACATTAGTAACTAGTGCGCGCATCGATAATAACAGCGTACCCTTTGCCAGAGGCCCGAACGCTAAGCGCCCATGATCAGCGAATAGAACCAATCCTAGTAGCTTTAGCGACACAAGCGATGTCTGTATACGAAACACGCATCAAGAAGTGGTCGGTATATGTTTAGCCAAACCAATGACAATATGAGTCAACACCGTTGACGCACTAGTTACTAATGTTACTTTGGGTACCATTTCTGCCTTTAAAAAAGTGATAAATTAGTCAAGTTAAAATCTTCGGCGCTTAGCGTATGATCTGAACCGTGATTTCTATGTTGACATCACTTTTGTAACAAAATCTGTTATAATTCGTTTTATTATTCACTGATCTTGAACGCTTGGCGCCGCATAGCACTAAAACTGTCCATTTTTTTGGATTTTTTTAAACGGATATTTCATCCGGCACTTATAACCTTAAAAATTACAAAGTTTCAGCTAAATCCACCGAAAGCCATTTTCCCATACATTTAGTGCGGGATCCTTTCGAGAAACCTCGACAAAATACTACATATTGTTTAAACTTATTTTTAGATCCATATATAATAAACTTTTTAAGAAAATTAAGATGATAAGTGAATTAATTTAGTATACAAAAATTTTTTCCGAAGTGATTTTTGTTAACTGAAACGTACGTAAAATTATTTTTCAAGCAATAAAAACTGACATTTTGAGGTTAAGTCTGACTGAACACCTGTTAAAATTGATTGTTCAACTGAATACATAATGTACGTCTATTGTTTTAATCCTAAAAGAGTTCAACTATTTTCAAATATGCAAGAAATGTGTACTTACCATTAGAAATGGATTTTGGCCGATCAAGTTTAACTTCCTGAAAACCACACTGCAAGATATCTATAACCATAATCGCTATTTATTTTTTATAGAACCCTTAGATTTTTGTGTTTGAATTAGCACGTTTTCAGAAATACTTATTTTTTCCGCTATCGCTGTATTGGAGTTCTGTTGGTTTACTTGTCAGTAGTATCGAGAATGGCCGCTAAGGTGGCATTACGGTCGCGCACGCAGAGAAACCCTACAGGCCTATACCTCGAGTATCTTTCAATTATTCTGATATTGCACGTAGGATATTTTAATGCCCGAAAAGCGTCTTAAGGATATCGGCACTTTCGTCTTCCAATAGATATCCTTTAAATATCTTACAATAAAGTTTAGGATAGGAGGCTTATTATTTGTCGCCTTCGGGCCGCCATACGAGTCAATCTACGAGTTTGACCTTTATACGCCTGTAGGGTATCTGCGTGCGCGACCGTAATGCCACCTTATGGGCCATTCTCGGTACTACTGAGCAGTAAACCAACAGAACTCCAATACAGCGATCGCGGAAAAACAAGTATTTCTGAGAACGTGCGAATGTCAACACCAAAATCTAGGGGTTCTATAAAAAAATAAATAGTGATTATGGTTATAGTTATCTTCAGCGTGGTTTTCAGGAAGTTAAACTTTATTTATTCCGGCCAAAATCCATTTCTAAAGGTAAGTACACATTTCTTGCATATTTGAAAATAGTAAATAGTTGAACTATCTTAGGATTAAAACAATGGGCGTACATTATGTATACAGTCGAACAATCAATTTTAACAGGTACCTTACCTTTTTTTCAACGAAAGTGGAGAGATAGAGTTGAAAGATACACATCAATACTATACTCAGATGCAAGTATCGATGTACGTATAATTATTTTACTATAATTACATGTTGCCAATTATATTTTAATAAGTTAATTAAATCAGGATAACGCTAAAAAATAATACAAAAATGTCTAAACATTTTAAATAAAAACTTAAAACATTTAAAATTCAGCAGTTTTTCATTAAAAATAAATAGTCAAATATTGCTGAATTTTAAGCTTTATTTTGAAATTGTTAAATTAAAAAAATTTGAATTATCATTGTTGTATACTTATTATTCTACGAATTACAAACTACATGAAAGTTTTAGTATTTTATAAACCTTCAATCCTAAATGTATAAGTCTTAAATGATAAAGCTTTTGATGTGAAATATTAAAGTTTTTGAAGCTTTAACAATTGAAATCTTGAAAGTTCCAATTCGAAATGCTTTCAATTTTCATCAAATTAAAACATTTTCATTCTATGCTAATAAATAATATATTTACAAATTGTCACTGCGCTCATTAATTAAAGGAGGTTGACTATTAGCTATAATTGAGCAAACGTGCATAATTGCATCTATATGAGAAAAAAATGCACCGGAATATGGCTTAATATTCGTGACAGCTTGATTCGCTGGATTGCTCTTTGCAGTTATAGTAATGTTGTATGAATCATCGACCTCTTCGTTTGTAAATTGTGGATTAGATGCCACAGGAGGAATTACAAGTGTAGCTTTCCGTGTATGCAACGCCAATGGGAGATTTCTTTTTATACTTTTTTGCGAGGGCCAAAATATTCAAGTCTTCGTCTTAAGTGAAATCGTTTCCAACATTTCGTAAAAGATATCTGACGCTGTACTGGTATGTATTTGAAACAGACATGCCAGGGCACAAAAAGAAATTTCCCATTTTAACTTCATTAAGAAAAGCAGAAGTCTGTTTTCTTTTCCAATTTTTCTATAATAAAGAGGTTGTCCATCTTTGCCTGATTCGATTAAGTTAAAGTGAATAGCAAAAAAGGCAAATGTTAATCCAGCTAGTTGCTTCATAGTCGTGTCTGACTTGATATTAAGAAAGGCCATAGTGTCGCTTCAAATTAAATATATACTTTGTCAGTTTTAAGTGTGAGAAATGCCATTTTTGCAGTGGTGCACCTTTGAATTCTATTTAAAACGAAACAAACAATAATTTATACACTATAAAGTGCTAAATCAACTCTAAATGAGGTAATATTTGCTATATTTAAAAATGAAGTTTTTTAGAAGTATGTCCGAAACAAGTTTTAGATAAAAGTCGGTAAACTTTCCCTAAATAGTTCTTAAAAATATAAAAATGTATTTTTTTCACCTATTTCGGAATCATCTTCGTGAACCGCATGGGAATCAGTAGTTATGGCTAAGGTGGGAACAGAGATTTTAACTTCCTTTCTCTTATTGCGCTTTGCACGTCGTTTACCTCGCTCTAAAGATGAAAAAGGTACTGGTTTTCTTTTATACACATTTGGAAAGATTGTTGGTAGGTATGAGCAGCTTTCTGGATGCTCACTTTTCTTGATATCTACAAAATGAGCACTGCAAATTCGTGATCCTTCTGTAGGCTGCCAAGGTTTCTTCAGGTAATTTCTGCATAAAAAACATTTTTTTTCAAATTATATAATGAATAATGTTTCTTTTCAGTTTCTAGGGCTTCAATTAATATTTTTAATACAATTTTTTTTTAATTACCATGCAAGATATTCTCAAAAATATTAGCGTCATTGATTGATAAAATAATTTAATATTATTAAAACACGATTAATTATTCCGCGAAATATTCTCTGAAGTCCGTTAATAAAAATAATAATTATAATTAAAATTATTTCTTGAAAAAAAAACATACTCCATCTTCACTCCATCGGGAATCGAACCACAAAACTTCTGATTTCCGGCCAAGTGCTTTTCCCATGAAGCTATTAGAGGGATTAGAATAAGAACTCTTAATTCAAGAAAATAACGCTAATTTTTAGCTAGGTGTTAATGGTACAAGTAATTATTAAAAAAATTTATCTGCTATATCATCAGAGATTTTACCTTACCGACAGTAGATCAACCCTCCAAACCATGAAGGCAAGAAAATCTACACAATATCGATCAAGTTAAGAATCTTCAATAACAGAAAATGCTTAACGTCTTAATAAGACTAGATGGGAAATAATATTTTCAAATTAAAATTATTTCTTGAAAAAAAGATCGATATTGTGTAGATTTTCTGCCTTCACGGTTTGGAGGGTTGATCAACTGTCGGTAAGGTACAATCTCTGATGATACAGCAGATAAATTAAAAGAATTTTTAATAAATACTTGTACCATTAACAACTAGCTAAAAATTAGCGTTATTTTCTGAATTAGGAGTTCCTATTCTGATCCCTCTAATGGCTTAATTGGAAAAGCACCTGACCGGAAATTAGAAGTTTTGTGGTTCGATTCCCAATGGAGTGAAGATGGAGTAGGATCTTTTCTCAGGAAATAATTCTAATTTGAAAATATTATTTTTCATCTAGTCTGATTAAGACGTTAAGCATTTTGTGTCAGTAAAGATTCTTAACTTGATCGATATTGTGTAGATTTTCTGCCTTCATGGTTTGGACGGTTGATCTACTGTCGGTTAAATACAATCTTAGATGATATAGCAGATAAATTAAAATTGTTTAAAATAATAATTAAAAATGGTTTTTATTTGTTCTTGTACTTAAATATATATAATTAATTTAAATATATAATATTCAATTCAATTTAAAGCACTTAAAATCCCTAACTTTTCAAGTAAAAATATTGTATTTTCAACAAGACAGATGAACTTTTAACGAAATAGTTGTATTTTTATCCCAAAAGATTAATTTTCTACCAAAAAAGAAGATTTTTAAACCTAATACATAGGTTCTTAAAGAAATAGCTCAATTTTCAGTTTAAAAAATTAATTTTCAATCAAACTGATTAATTTAAAGAATGATATATCTTTAACTGGAATAGTTGATATTTAAACAAAAATGATTCATTTTCAACTTAAAAAGATAAATGATCACCCAAAAAATTAATAGTTAGATTTTCATTAAAAAAATTAATGTGCAAACGAAAATATAAATTTTCAATTAAAATGATAAATTTTTAATTAAAAAGATTAACTAGAACCCAGGAGATTCATTTTGTCTAAAGAGACGAATGTTTAACTAACAAAAGATAATTTTTTAAACAAAAATGTAATAGTTAAATTTGTAATTAAAAAAATGTATGATCAACTAAAGATGGGTTTCCAACTAAAGTAATGGAATATTTGACTGACACAACAATACCTTCGACCCATACTTTAAATTAAACTAATTTTAAAAAATCGCCGTCACATATTTGTCAGTACTTGTTTACATACGGTCGCGCATATTACATCGCTTCCCGGTAGGTACGCGAAATGCCGATAGGGGCCCAGACTTCGCAATCGAGAAACGTACAAACTTTAAAAAAATTTTCTCATTTCAATAATATTTAATGGGATTTTTGTGTAAAATACATTCTTTTATTGGATTAAATTTTGTCAGTCCTAAAATTAATATGGCTTTTTTAACTAACAATTTACCTTGTTTACCGTGAATTCGATCAGCAATTTTGTAAATCTGGTATATCTACAATCATAGTGCTTTCTTTACCCTCGATTATGACGTTAATTAGACGAAATCGTGTGAGATCATTATCTTGGGGATTTTAGATAAATTTTCGAAATTTAGTAATTCTAGACATTTAACACTTTTTTAGGTAAAATTACGCGAAGCAAATTTTCGCAGTCTTTTCCCTACATCCATGCGTTTCCTCATTATTTGAATTCCCCAGTCCTCGAAAAAATTCTGCCTTTGCCTTACGAAAAAGAAGTATTAGTAAGTATTGGATCTAATACTTTTTTCGCGATATTGGAAACCGAAGACTTTTTCGCGAAAAGGCAAGATTACGATATCCGTGGCGACAAAGTTTGAATGTGGATTCCTATAGGATTTTTAGCAACAAACATGAATCTGAAACGACGTGAATTGAGTAGAAAACCGACTCACAGCTGTTGGCGTATGTACTGTCGATGAAAGTCGCTGACAATAATCGATCATAATTTTTCATTAAAAACAAATTATTTATTGAATTATTTACATATCTTGTTGTGCTGTAACGTGCAAAATACATATGGAAATGGCACATTACGTAGAATATTATAAATAAGGTAAGTATTGTACGACCTATTCTCTCTCTATAGAGAACGTTAAAATTATTTGCATTCCCAGAATAGAATATTTCCTCCGAAAGGCACACTCAGAAACCTCACAAAAATGTAATATTGCCAGCGAGAAAATTACTATTTTAATATTTTATGGGAGAAATGTAAATTTTTCAATGAAAATATCAAAATATGCAGATTTTCTCAGAAATTTGAAAATCATCGCCCTTATTCGCAAAGATTCATTATTCTTAAGATATCGAGATATAGAATAGAAATTATTCTACACAGCAGACGTTGAATTTATTAACAAAATTTTTCAGGAAAAATTTGCAACAAATAAGCAAATAACTACATAGCAGCGCTTACTTTTTACAAAGTATTGTCTACGTTCTTATTCGCAAAGATTCATTATTCTTACTCGGAGAAATTCAATGTACAAATTAATTAAAATCAGGGACTGGAAGCGAAATGCGTGGAGAGTTCAAAATCCGCTCGTCGCGAGCTCTTCGCCTATTCATATTTTTCCAGCGTTACATACTAGAAGCTCTATTCGCGCTTCTCGTACTGAACATTTGAGTGAGGAACAGATACTGAGAGGTCAAGGCTACTCGAAAATTTGGCATTGCCAGATGCGAGGGGCCTTCGTGATCGCGTAGAAAGCGGGGACGCTAGCAGATGAGAATCGAAGTGAGAAATAGTTTCGAGTTCGCCACTAGGCGCATGCCTACACTTATTCATAGATATATATTCGATGCCTGAACAGTTTCCAAGATGCACAGGCTAGATTATCACGAGGAGGAGTGGAGTTTCTATGTTCGGAGCGTTCATAGCAAAATTTTAATTTGGTCGAAATATCATGTTTTTGATTGATAATTGACCTACTTGGTTCAAAAATCATCTATTGTGTTAAAAAATAATTTCTTTGTTAAAAATTAATTTTTTTAAATAAAAATTTCATCATTTCAGCTGATAATTCATCTGTTTTTTAAAAAATTGGGTATTTCTTTTCAAATTAACCTTTGATAAAAAAATTAAGCATTTTATTGAAAATTAACCTTTCTGTTAAACATCTTTACATATTTTTTTGGAATTATTTTTTGTGTTAACAATGCATTTTTGTAATAATAAATTTAACTATTTCAGTCGAAAATTGTTTTTCCCCAGTTGAAAATATAACTTTGGTTGACAATTAATTTTTTTACTTCAAATTGAATTATTTTACTTGAATATTGACCTTTTTCGTTAAAAGATGAACTATTTTGATGGGAAATGATTCTTTTTAGTTAAAAATTTACCTCATAGGTTACAGAATTAAATATTTTGTTAAAAATAAGTTTTTATGGGTAAAAAATGATTTCTTCATCCTGAAACTTATATTATTTCAGTTATAAATTCACCTCCTTAGTTCGAAAAAAATTTTGAATCAATGATTGCAGTCCAGTAATTTCTTTCGAAAATTGCAGAATAGAAACCAAAAATTAACAAGAAAATTAATATTTAATATTGAAACAACAACGATTTAATGCTAAATCAAATACTGTTAAATTTAACCAAAACATACGATTTTTCAACGAGATATTCAAGGAAATTAAATATTCAAGCGTAGAACTAAATCTTCAATAAAAAATTAATCTTAAAAAAGTAGTATAATATTCAACAAAAAAATCTGCCCGCGACTGTTGTTTCTCGCGCTTCGCACTCGATAATATATGTATCTCGCGCTGCGCGCTCAATAATCTATGTACATCGCGCTCCGAGCTTGGTCTTTGTATATTCCTTACACTTTTGCACAGATTTTTTAAAACTAAAGGTAAAAACATCGAAAACAGTAATTTGGTGATAGTGACTTTTTTTTTTGTTAAAGCTCCTCCAGCTTTAACGAATACATTCTCATCACGTATCTCGCGCTTCGCACTCGAATTTGTATCTCAACTTGTATATCATTACATAAAAGTATATTATTACAATGCATAACATGCATTAATATTAAAACAGACGTAGCACATACGGTCTGCACATCAGCGTCACCTTTTTTTAACTTATAAATTAAATCCCTACTTCAGTGACCCACGAAACTTCGATTAATGAGGGTTTGGGGGGTGGAAGGGAGGTTTAGCTTCAACCAAGAGTCATAGCTGCTTAGTGTTTTATGTTGAGAAGTTCAACCAACCTTCAGCAGTGTTGTGTTAGATGGGAGTTCATATGAACTCATTTTCACATTCCCGGCCCACAGTGGGAAAAAATGACATTTTTGGTTCAAAATAACGTATATCCCACAAATATTAAGGGATTCGAACAAAAAAATATGAAAAAAGCTGAATGGAAATTATATGATAAAAAAATTTCTCTTAAGATTATAATTCTTTATATTATAAAAAATGATTTGTTGATTAATCTTATGATTTTTTAAACAAATATATTTGAAAAATGCATTATTCGGGCATTTGTCGTCAGAAAAATTCGTTTTTTTTTCAATGCCAGTCTTTTCAGTTGGGAACTTCATGACAATTTCAGCTAAATTCATAATCAGTGGATAAATTTTATGATTTCTTTAAACAAATTTAATTAACAAATGCATCAATCAGGCATTTGTCTACAAAAAAATTCTTCTTTTTCTATGACAAATGTTTTAATTAGGATATCGAAAAAAATTTTGTTAATCCACAGATTCCCGCGAATGAGGCATTTGTTTATTGAATTCGTTTTTAAAAAGATATATAATTTATCGACTAATTATGAATTTTGCTGAAAATATCATGAAATTCCCCATTAAAAAGCCTGACATTGAAATAAAACAGAATTTGTCCGTTGACAGATGCCCCACTAATGCATTTGTTTATTAAATTTTGTTTTATAAAATTAGAAAATTCATTTAAAAAACTAAGAATTTTGCGCAAGTTATCATAAAGTTCATAATTTAAAAAGTTGACATAGAAAAAAACTAATTTGAATATTTGTGGGCTGCATGTTATTTTGTACAAAAAAACGCCATTTTTTATGCTGTCAAAATATGAATTTTCAATTTTTTAAGAAAATTCAAAAAGTTGTTATGATATACTTGTGGAGCATTGAAAAAGAAACATTTTTCTTTTCTTGACTTTTTTCATATGGTGCGTTATTTGGCTTAAAATGTTGATTTTCTTGGCTTTTTTTTTCAATTTTGTAAATGCGATAACTCTGGTAAATTTTGGTTTTATCGAAAAAAGTCATGGAGATAAATTGTTGGTCTTTTTGAATACTATAAACATCTGTACAGAAAATTTAAAAAACTTGAAAAAAATGCCCTCAAAAATAGTCAAAATGCTCTAACTTTTTGAATTTTTATCCAAAATAGCTGGCTAATGAATTTGACACTCAGAGGTCTCAAAACGTGGACATTTTAGGAAAACAGGGGGGTCAAATTTTACACAAATCTAATGCCTTCTCTGATGAGAATGTAATAAAACGTGATATATTGCATAAATTGAATAATACAATAAAAAATAAGATGAGCTAAATAAAAAAAAAATAAACATAGATTAATTAAAACAGAAATTAAATACCAAAACATGATAAAAGTAGGGGTAAAGATGAAGATAGATTCTAATTTATGCTTTACAAATTGTGCAAATAAAATTATCAATTTAAATGAAAATTAGAAAAGATATATACTTTTGACAATTTTGAAAATTTTGAAAATGTTAAGGAAAATAGAATCACTAGATATTATATATATTTAGAATCATCACTAGATATTAAATATATTTAGAAACTGTGTCAGTTAAGTTTTTGGATTAGACAAAAATTCAAAAAGTTTGAGCTCTTTCAAAATTTGAATAAAAATTTGTTATAAGTTTTAGAAATTTTTGTCAAATTCGAATTTCTACTAAATCTAAAAGATGTTTTCCGAAACTATTATCGCGAAATTCCTTCATTAGACAAAAGTTCCATAAGTTGGATCATTTTTAAAATATGCAATTTTGGTTTTTGAAGAGATCCATAAGTTTAAAGCGTTGATTTCAGTAGATTTTAACAAGATTTACAAATTATCTTGATGAATTTTTTCAATTTGACACAAGTTATCGAGCACGAAGTGCGAGTTTTGTAATGAGAATGTAATCGTCGAAGCTGTAGGTGCTTTGAGAAACTTCTTTAAAAACTAATCGAACATAAGTTCAGTTACAGTTTATGGCTGTAATTCCTCAGAAGTTTAAATCGCAGTTTCCGATTTAATTGATAGTATTTACGATATTTAAAAAAGTGTAGTTGAAGTGTACGCATTGCACGTACGAAAACGAGCGCGAAGCGCGAGAGCATACCCGCGCACCCTTGGTGCGCTCAAACCTGGCGTGAAGCGCAGCGCCCAATTACAATGTGCCCCCGCAGTGGGCATATTTTTGTACTTATTTGTTTCTTTTGTTTCGATTTATTTACTTAGTCCGTTAAACAGCGTTTACTTACTCTCAAATTATAATTGCATTTGATAAACTAATACTACTTATTTGTCTTCATTTTCAAATACTTCAACCTTTGAAAGAATTTATGTTTTGAAACTTAAAAGTTGATTTACTTGTGAAGATTCAATTAAAATTAGAAATTAAGAATAAGGTAGGTTACTATATTGCAGCTGAACCAGCAGAAGTGCATGTCACAAAACAGACACCTTATTATTGAACAGAGTTAAAAAAAATCATAAGAAGAATTTCAACTATAAATATTGAAACTTTCTTGTCCATTATTAATATATTTAGCATATTGTTACACCTTAAAAAGAAATAATGCTTAAAAAATAAAACATCAATATTGCCTGCACAAAAATTAAAATGATACATACAAATGTTGGAACTTCATAAAAATATTATTTCTAGATTTGCATTGTTTAAGTTTACGGTCAAAGGATATTGATAGTTGTATAATTTAATTTGAATATTAAAATTTTATTTAATTACACTGAAAGCTTCACTTTTTCCATTCACATCTACACAAATAACACGCATTATCATTTAAAGGTTTGATATTGATAATCATGAGAAAGAAATCTCACTTTTTTACATAAATTTGATTCTTCCATCTTCTAAACAATTTTTTTTTAATTCGAAAAAACCTAGAAGAGTATTTTCACATCCAAAGAAACGAACCTTCGCGATACTTTCATACTTCTAGAATCAAACCGAAGGGCTTATGACAAAGCCACCAAGCGCGTCCTCGGGTTGCGGATAGAGGGTCCCTATACCAAGGGTTTCTGCTGAATATGGTTACAAAAATAAATCCAGGGATGGTCCCGCAGGAATTAACCCCCAAGCGGAGGTGTGAAAACCGTGTCGAAAGCTGAATGGCACCTGGGTGAGGTGTCTAGAACGGTGACTCTGGGATACCGGGCGACCTCTAAGAGTATGCAGCCTTATCCTTGCATGTGGGGCTCCACAAGGATGGACGAATCCCTTTCCCTAGCTTCTCGTAGGAACAACAATGACAACACCAACAATAGTTGTAGTAAGTGCGGTTCAAAACAACAGAACGCGCAGGGCTCCCGACAATGGGTCGGCCAACAATGCCGGCCACTCTAGAGCTGGGGGAGCCAATAAAAATGGATTCAATGCGATGGATCGGCGGAATCTCAGGACCTTGAGGTGCACGGAGTGAATAAATCGCTACTCGCTAGAGTGTTACGATGCTAGTGTGGCCCCTGAACGGGGTTTCATGGCACGACTGCATGCTCTGTGGTGCAAAAAACACCCGGAGCTATCGCACTTTTCGCATTAACGTCTGCGAAACCATGCCGAAACACTCCGTAAAAGGGGCTATGTAAGCGGAACGCCTACTCTACCACAGCTAGAACAAGCCGGCAACGGAGAAAGAGAGGCAACACTAAGACGAACCGCTGGCAGGCATCCAATAGATGAAGAGCGATGCTTTACGACCCGTAGCAACATCAGCACCAAGGTTTCTCTCAAGCCTAAAGATCTGGCTGAAATGGATGACGAGCTTCATGGACATTTTTCCGGAGAATTCGACCTCTGGACTATCAATTGTTGTATGTATAATGGAGCGAGAGCTTTGGCTGATGCGAACTGTAAAACAAAGCCAACCGTTGATCATAGGACCAAAAGACGAATGCATCAACTCGCCAAAAAGATAGGCTGGGCAAGACAGTACGCGTCCCGCATTCAGTGTGTGATTGACTACATCACATCTGGCACGAATTTTACCCCCAAGGTTCGAAAGTTTGCGCGCGAACCCCGGCCCTGTTATCACATACTTAACAAGTCAAAGCTGCTGACCATCAGGCAGCATATTGGTCAGAGAATACAGATACTATCTGACGTTAAGAGAAGTCTAGAGCGGAGAGAGAGGTGGGTCAGAGAAAATCAACAGTTTCTCTCTGACCCATCTCGATTCTTCCGAAACCCTCCAGTTACTGGCCAGCACCCGCCCAAACCAGAGGAGTTCGAAGTATTTTGTAGAGAAGTCTACGAAGTGCAGTATAGACTGGACGAAGACTAAAAAAAAATACAAATAGCTTCAAGGAGCTGTGTTATGTCTGCATAACACCTGATGAAGAATGCGCACCTATCTCTACCGAGTATGTGAAAAAAGTATTAAGAAGGATGAACTATTCCCCTCCGGGACCAGATATACCTTCCTGCGGAAGAAGTTTCCTTCGACCCATCAGCATGTGGCCCGTAGAAAAGAAAGAGAGGTATAGAGACGTTATAAGAACCAGGAGCGGGTGCTATTTTGAAAAACTGCATTTAGAGAAAAAATATTAAGGTTAATGCCGTAAGAATGACAGAGACGGTAATAAAACACTCTTAGTGCCGCATTGTGCCTTTGGATGTAGGTCGTTTCCGCATGAGTTGGACAACTAGATACTATGTGAGCCAAATGCCCTGCAGCTATCAACGGGAATGTCTTGGCTCAAAATGGGGCGACGGTATGTTAAGGTGGAAATGACTCCGTCTTGGCATGCCAAAATGAAACCCTCCGTACCAGACTTCAATCTGGGGGATTCAAGGAAAGCAAAAGTTAGCTCACATGACATTGACAGATCCTCCACATTTCTGTGGAAGATACCGTGCATCCTCTTATTGTGGAACTGTTCCCGAAAGTTTTTCTCTTTTACTTTCTTAATCCGGACTTTCAGGAGTGAGTACTCGAGATAGATAAGATTCGATGTATATTGCTCACCCCTAATACTGAAGCTAAGTCCGAGTGTTTCAGCAGCCTCTTCCGCTGCTTTGTACAGAAACGCTCCTTTGCCCACATCTTCGTGATTCCTGACCATTTTAAGAAGAGGGTCTCTTCCATTTGCAACTGTACTGTACCCAGAATAATCCTGTTGAGATTCAAGACTCAATATTCCGCGACCCCCTTGACGGCGTGAGATGTACAGTCGCGGAACGGAAGACTTAAGATGCATGCTTTTGTTCATGTGCATAACCT
>NC_046660.1:142686429-142687441 GCF_010883055.1 Belonocnema kinseyi
CAAGGGTTTCTGCTGAATATGGTTACAAAAATAAATAGGCAGTTGCGGACAATTATCCAGGGGTGGTTCTGAAGGAATTAACCCCCAAGCGGAGGTGTGAAAACCGTCCCGAAAGCTGAATGGCACCTGGGTGAGGTGTCTAGAACGGTGACTCTGGGATATCGGGCGACCTCTCAGAGTACGCAGCCTTATCCTTGCATGCGGGGCTCTACAAAGATGGACGAGCCCCTTTCCCTAGCTTCTCGTGGGAACAACAATGACAACACCAAACATAGTTGTAGTAAGTGCGGTTCAAGACAACAGAACGCGCAGGGCTCCCGACAAGGGGTCGGCAACAATGCCGGCCATTCTAGAGCTGGGAGAGCCAATGAAAATGGATTCAATGCGATGGATCGGCGGGATCTCGTGACCTTCGGGTGGACGGAGCAACTGAATCACGACTTGCTAGGATGCTACGATGCGAGTGTGGCCCGTGAACGGGGTTACATGCCACGGCTGCATACTCTGTGGTGCGAGAAACACCCGGAGCTATCGCACTTTTCGCAGCAACGTCTGCGAAACCATGCTGAACTACTCCGTGAAAGGGGCTATTTAAGCGGAACGCCTACTCTGCCACAGCTAGAACAAGCCGGCAACAAAGAAAGAGAGGCGACACTAAGACCAACCGTGGGCAGGCATCCAATAGATGAGGAGCGATGCTTTACGACCCGGAGAAACATCAACACCAAGGTTTCTCTCAAGCCTAAAGATCTGGCTGAAATGGATGACGAGCTTCGTGGACATTTGTCTGGTGAATCCGACCTCTGGGCTATCAATTATTGTGTGTATAATGCAGCGAGAGCTTTGGCCGATGCGAACCGTAAAACAAAACCAACGGCTCATCATAAGACCAAAAGACGAATGTATCAAATTGCCATAAAGATTGGCTGGGCAAGACAGTACGCGTCCCGCATTCAATGTGTGATTGACTACATCACATCTGGCAGGAATTTTACCGCCAAGGTTCGAAAGT
>NC_046660.1:142687541-142689270 GCF_010883055.1 Belonocnema kinseyi
GCCGAATTTGAATCGGTTTTTATCAATTCGAACTGAGAGTGTCGGATGCCGATTCAAAAGACTTACATATTGCCTACTTCGAATCGTTTTTGTCCCGATTCGAACTGGCCTCTTCGAATTTCTTTTGAATTAACTTTCGAGGCTCCCCTTCAGATAGCACAAAAAATAATTAATCTATTTTTTGAAATCTTTTATCGCATCCCATTATCCGATTTTGAAAGTAATCAAGTGTTAAATTACTAATAGTTCTACTGAGAAAATCCATTTTTACCGTATGGACAAAGATAAAACTATGCTAATTCTTCACACAATTTTGCAGTCATAGAATTAATAGGTGGTGCAGTTTTACGTCGTAAATCATAAAAGGGAATAATGTCACTCGAATCTATATCTTGTTAAACATCAGATCCATCAGGGATTTTGTCACTGGCATCAATCAACGTCAAAAGTAGTAAATCAAAAATGGAAGACCCAATATGATAGCAAAAGTGGTTAGAATTTGACATAGTTGTCTGAACCTTGGCATATGGCACGGTCTTATACACACATCCGGGGACAAGAAGTTCCGAGATCATGCCACCGCGCGGCATAGCAAACTAGTCGAGCAGTAAAAAGTTTGAACATTTTATTTGATAGTGAAACTATGCAAGATACGAAAAAAAGATGAACAGAAAAAAATTGTGCCCCCCCCCCCCCCCCCCCCCCCCCAGCAAGATCTACCATTTTTTATTAATTACTTCTTGACGATTCCCATGAATATACCCAAATTCCATTTAACCCAAAGGAGGAGGGTCAATAAGGCCGGTTTTTGAGCCATCTACAGATTGGCCTCAAACATGTTTTATTTTATTCATCTAACTAGGTCTCATAACCCCTTAAAAGGATTTTTCCTGAGAGTTATCTGATTTCAAGATATAGTCATTTTTAAGTTCGTATTTTACATGGGTTTTCGCACTTTCATTCAAATCATGCTAAGTTTCACATTGTTAGTATTGCTCACGCAAGATCATACTTGGCCAAAAACTGCGCACGTATATGCGTTACAACATATGTTAAAGCCATCATTTTTCTTGAGGTACTTAGCCTTCAAAATAGGGCTCATTTTTATACTTTATTAGGTTTGTGATCATGAAAGGATTTGAAATGTCCTACTTTATCAGATTTATTAGCAATAATTTCTATAAAATAATCGAAATAATCTTGGAGACATTTTTCTCAGAAAAGGTATATTAGTTTACAGTCAATCAGAACTTATGGTCGATTAGAGGCTAGGCACTCTACAACAGCCTTATTCGTCAGAATTGGTTTGGTCATCTGAAGATGATGCTGCTTCTCCTTCATTTTCCGTCCAACACGATGCATCATTCACGTGACTTTCGAATTCATGTGAAGGTCTGGGAGTGTTTTGGTTATATCTAGAGTAACCAAGATACCACAGAACACTGGCAATGTGAGCGCAACATCCTACCACTCTTGCACCACTTTTGCACTGACAGTACCAACCACTTATCGGATATGCGTATATGCGTATAACGCATATACGTACGCAGTTTTTGGCCAAGTATGATCTTGCGTGAGCAATACTAACAATGTGAAACTTAGCATGATTTGAATGAAAGTGCGAAAACCCATGTACAGTCTGTCAAGTTAAAGCGTGGGTGGCTTTACTCGCAGTCGGTAAGGTGTATCGACATGATTTTGGTGTCAAAATATTAAGAAGAGCTCCCTC
>NC_046660.1:142689370-142692423 GCF_010883055.1 Belonocnema kinseyi
GAGGGAGCTCTTCTTAATATTTTGACACCAAAATCATGTCGATACACCTTACCGACTGCGAGTAAAGCCACCCACGCTTTAACTTGACAGACTGTAAAATACGAACTTAAAAATGACTATATCTTCAAATCAGATCACTCTCAGGAAAAATCCTTTTAAGGCGTTATGAGACCTAGTTAGATGAATATTATAAAACATGTTTGAGGCCAATCTGTAGATGGCCCAAAAACCGGCCTTATTGACCTTCCTCCTTTTATTTGACCGAAAATCAAGTTACCGAACAGAGATTTGTCATAATTTTATTTTCCGAATTTTCGGGTAACATAACCTCTATTTGTCCTAACTACCAGATATCATAATTTCTATTATACCAAGTCCTCATTTGGCATCATTTTCATATTTTCGAATTTATATTCCCCATAATATTTATTATTTCTTATTTTAATTTAATAGAATTTATTTTTTCCGAATTTGCGAAAATTTTTACTTGTCATATTTCACATCTGTTTGAATGATCTTTCAACATATTTTATTTTTTCCCGAGTAATCACATAAGCTAGCATTCATCTATACGAATCACCATTTCTCATAATACCCAGTTCATCGAATTGCCATGTCACAGAAATTCCGTTGATCCTATCGCCCATCCTGCCTAAAATAAAGGCGGGAAATTTAAATAAGAGAATCCAGATTGGCTGGTTTTGAATTTCGTGCATTAATTTGTAGACCGGATGGGCTGTAGGACAAATGGAATTTCTGTCACATGGCAATTCGATGAAGTGGGAATTAGGACAAATAGTGATTCGTATAAATGAATGCTAGGTTATGTGGTTATTTGTGAAAAAATAAATTATGTCAAATATTAATTTGAATAAATGTAAAATATGACAAGTAAAAATCCATGCTAATGAATATTAAGTTATGTAAAAATTCGAAAATTTTAGTTATATTAAATATAAATTCGGAAAAACATAAATTATAATTAGATAAAATAAGGACTAATAAATATTATCGGGAATATAAATTCAAAAATATAACAATGATACCAAATGAGGATTCGGTATAATAGAAATTATGATAACAGAGAGTTAAGGAAAATAGAGGATGTCACTTGAAAGTTCGCGAAAATAAATATTATGAAAAATCCGTGTCCAGCAACTTGATTTACGGTCAAATAAAACTTAGATGAAATCGAATTTGGGGTATATTCTTGCGCTTCCTTTTTGACCCGGTGCGTAGTTTTTGTCTTATTCGTAAATAACAATGTTACAATAAAAATAAAAATAAATTAAATTTTTGGACAAGTTACGAGAAAAATAAATAGACAAAAGTTGTTCTCCCGAAAGGGAGCTAAAAAATTGGTATTATTCATTATATGATCGAACAGAGAAAGTGAGAGTTAACTCTTCAGTAGGAAGTACAACTATCAGTGTAGTGGCGTCTCTGCGGCCCATTTTGGGTAGCTATGCCCATACTCACACCTGGATATACGCCTTACGTATATCGATCTTCACGCATACGCGAGGCACACAGGCTCAACTCGTTGAGCGATATGTCTAACGAGAACGGTCTCCACGAATCTAAAAAACGCGGAGGATTTCATTTTTTATATTCGGGTCCAATGGCCTCCTGAGTGGATATCGGCATTTGATGTACCATGTTTTTATTTGTATAAAATAATATAATCACGTTTCAAGGGGACTAGTTCAATTCTCACGGCGTTAGTATAATTATGGAAGAGAGAAGTACAAATTGTGTCAAAATAGCTAAAAGCTTTTGCGCAATTTTTACATTTTGCAGGTTACGTTGTTATTTTCTTCCCGATCGGTCGCTGTCTGAATACGTGATTTTTTCTGAAATATGTATCAAATGTTTACGAGATTTTAAGTCCACTTTCGATTAGACTGTCGCCCAATGTTCATGGAATTTTCTTACAAAATTCTTTGCATTCTTGAAAATTCGGACAAATTAATGATTATTTCTTTTAAAAGGACGTGAAACAGCTGAACACCTATATTGCCGACCTCACTTTATCAGTCCAATGAATTTTTTGTTGGAACCATTAACTTTTTTTGTAAATAAATTATCGAGCTGAAACTTTAAAAAATGTATTAGAGTACAATAAAGTACGTATAGGTACTTCATTTGGGTAGGAACTTCACCGAACATTATTTCACCTTTTTTTCTGAATCTCGACATTTTTTTAACGTTCGAACTTTTTTTATACATAAAATACCGGTCTCAAACTTTGAAAAATTCAAGTGCCGAAAGAAAACTACGTTAAAGTACAAAGTTTAATAATAAAAGATGTAAAAAAATATATTTCAACTAAACCTTATCCGGCACACAACAAAGAACTCTGACATCAATTCCATCGGCATCATTCGGTACCCTGGCGGCCACTAGACGTGGCTCTAACAGCTGGCTCGTCCTACGTTGTGAGTCCTTTGTTGTGTGCCCGACAAGATTTAGTTGAAATATTTTTTACCCCTTTTATTATCAAACTTTGTACTTTAACGTAGTTTTCTTTCGGCTCTTGTATTTCTCAACGTTTGAGACCGATATTTTATGTATAAAAAAAGGTTTGAACGTTCAAAAAATGTCGAGGTTCAGAAAAAGGATAAAATAATTTTCAGTGAAGTTCCTACCCGAATTAAGTACCTAAACGTACTTTACTGTACAATAATACATTTTTCAAAGTTTCAGCTCCATATTTTATTTACAAAGAAAGTACTTAGGTAAAAATAAATATTTAGTGAACTGATAAAGTGAGGTCGGTAATATAGGTATTTGGCTGTGTGACATGCCCTTAAATTCAATTTGAAAAACCTATTTTAAAAACCTTAATTTGAAAAAAGGCACTTTAATGAAATACCAAATTTTTCAAAATCGAAAACTGCTATGGCTGAAGAGTTCTTACTCTTTATTAGAAATAAAAACCTCCACTGATTTTAATATATGAAAAATTATTCTATGGTGTTGCAATGGTGTGAAACATGTTCAATTTTCCGAATTTAATCAAAGGGCGTAGCCGGGTAAGCATACAAAATCCC
>NC_046660.1:142692434-142696730 GCF_010883055.1 Belonocnema kinseyi
CCCCCCCCCCCCTCCCCCAAAGTATTAACTTGAAATTTCTGTCACAGGTTTGCATCCATGTGAAGTATAATTTCTCCCAATGATGACCTTAAAAAATATTTTTGTGAGAGTTATGGAGCGAGAAAGAAAGAAGTTAAAAGTGGTTTTTATCGGAAACAGCTTGACCGATTTTGATGTAAAAAATATATGCTGTAGACAATAATGAGAACATTTGAAAACATATATACAAATGTTTTGAACAAAACTACAGGTATAACATAATGTTGAGGTTATGCTCTTGAGTGACCACATCCATATTTTGCACAAACATTCTTTAGAATATCCTTCGCAACATATATGTTTGTTGAATTTTTTGAAAGGGTGGAACAATATCAAAAAAAGACGCGCATGCAATACTGCGCAACGTCATGGTGCACTGCTCTCGACTAAATACAGCTATTGCATTCATTGCATTCATTGTAAGTACTTTGAGCGTTCTTGTATTTTTTAACTCCTAGTTCGCTATTTTGGACAGTTTTGCCAGACGAATTAGCACGTTTTTAGGTCGAAAAAAGTCACTGTTCTCGACTGACCGGGAACATCTCAAGATATGAATCCTATCTAGAAAATTTGGAACTTCATGAAACAAGTCAGTAAGCACGATCCTACAACCAAGTAAGATAAAATTCGGATACTCAATCAAATTCGGGAACATTGCCTAGAGATAAAGATTAAAATTGAAAACTGTACACTGAAAGAAAACTATTCTTGGATCAAATAAATTTTACTTTATTCAAGTCAATCGCAGGTTCGAATGGGGACGATAGAATATAAATGTGTTCCAAATAAATACTTGCTGCCGTATGCTTGGAACAAGCGTACATTTTTTTAATCTGAGAAAATGTATTCTTAGATAGAATATCGCATTTTATTATTCAAAACCTTTATTGTGTTATTTCATATAGAAGTGTATTTAAGTGCAGAACATAGTTTACTTCCAAGAAATCATTTCTGACATACTTCAAGAATATATTTTCTTAATCTAAGAATATGTAGTATCGGAGGAATAGCCTATTGCCTCAACTGAACATTATTTCTCAACGAAAAAAATTGTTTTCGAAATTATTGTTATATAATCTTCATTTTTTAAATGATTAAAATATGTAATTCGCACACACTGTTACTGACACATATAATCGTGCGCTTAAGCACTTTAAAAAATCGTACTCGCCGAGGATTTGAATCCTACCTAAACTAGTGTGTCCTAACTGGGCGCTCCAAGCACTTCTCTAACGAAACACTTTGATTTCGATGACAAAATCTCGGCCAGAATTTCAAGGCAGCGTATGGTATTCAAGTGCAAAAATGCTTTAATAACCTTCATGAACTAAAATGAGTTTCTGCTATACAAACGTCCACATAAAATGCGCAGTTCTCAATTTATCCTACTCTTTTATAGAATACTCTCTTACTCAATTTTTAATGCAAAATAACACTTCTTAAACAGTAATTTAAAGTATGTGAAAAGGTGAATTAAGTTTCACTTATTTAATAAGGGACTTAGTCATTGTTGCTTTAAAATATTTAAAACGCTTAAAAACAAACCTAAGGTAATAAATAACAAAGAAAAGTTGCAAGCACAAAAATGCTTTGATAGCATTAATCCGTTAAGGACCAAACGTCCGTCTTTCCAACACTTTGTTCAGCGACATTTTCTGCTACCGAGTCGATGGTTAAAAAATGTTTAAATAATAAATTCTTATGTGACATTTCCTGAACTTTCGAAATACGTGATGAGAATTGCAAAAAAATCTAAACTGAAACAATGATATTCTTTTTTTAAACAAAAAATACGAATTTTTCATTGCAGAAAATCTCTATTTGATTATTTTCGCCTCGATTTTGTGATGGTATACCTCTAAAAAGTGAAATTCTTGCGTCCATGGACTCTAAGCTTTAAAATGTTATAGGTTAGTTTTCCGAAATTCAAGATGGCTTTTCCAATATGGCTGTCAAAAATTACTGAAACATTCCGATTTTCACAAAAATTCGCACACGGGGATTTTTTGGGCCGCTGGTGATAAATTCGTGATCAGATTTTCAAAATTCAAGATGGGGATCCAATATGGCTGCAAAAAATTATTGAAACATTCTAATTTTTATTAAATATCGCACATGGGGGTTCTTGGGACCGCTGATGACGAATCCGTGATCATATTTTCAAAATTCAAGATAGCAGATCCAATATGGCTTCTAAAAATGACTGAAATATTTCGATTTCCATAAAAATTCACACATGGGGGTTTTTGGGACCACTGATGAAGAATCCGTTATCAGATTTTCAAAATTCATGATTGAGGATCCAATACCGCTAAAAAGAATTATGAAAAATGGTCATCAATTTCATTTGCATCGTTCAAATGTCACGGTAAATATCGCAGTCGAATAATTATTCTCCATAATTGCATATTGCTTAGATTCATTCCTCGCGATTCAGTATGCATTTGTTTTATAAATAGAAGCCGAGCGCTTTGTTCTCAGTGCCAACTTGATGAATGAATTTTCAGCATGTCATAAATGTATTTTTCTGTACTAAACTACTCACTGATTATATTCTCTTGTGCAAAAATAAACAAAAATTCAAAATGTCGATGTATTCGAATGCAAAACATCCGAAACGCTTGTGTCGTACAGTCAATTGCGAGACGAGAGTGTTGATGATGCCATGAATTTCGAAGCAAAAAATTCCGATGAATTTGAGTCTGATTGTGATTCAGAAGATTTTGAAAATTATGACAATGGCTGGCTCATCCACGTATCAGACATGATCCCAAAAACATCGTATGAAAATGTCCGTGTTAGTTACACAGGCAATCAATCAAAACTTGAACCAAACCACATTTATGAATGGTTAGATGGTGACAAAACGTCTCATGGAATCACTGAGAATGCATTTTTTATGCCTGAATCAGCGAAGAAGAAAATTATGAACGCATCTTTTACAGAAGTCTTTAAACATTTTTTTTGGAAGAATTGAAAAATAATATTATTGATTATACAGCTAGTAATGGTTGCGACGTTTCTCTTTACATTTGAATATATTCGTAGGAATTATTAAAATGTCGATTTTCAACAGTTGAAAGTAATGAGTCGTAAAACATTCGACTGATCTATCAATTGACGAGATGATGGTCAAGTATTACGGAAGAACCTTATTGAAACAATATATGACAGAAAAACTAGTAAAGTTTGTTGTGAAACTGTGGTCTATATGTAATCCCGAAGGATACTTATTCGACTGCGACATTTACTGTGGCAAAGGGTCCAACCCTTATTATCAACAAAATAATATTACACTGGAAAAATGTTCTTTGGGTCGTCGAGTAGTATTGAAGATGCTCCAAGAACTTCTAACCACAGTCGTGCCGAGAAAATATATATTTTGACAATTTCTTCAGCAATCCCGATTTATTGGTTAATCTGAAAAATGTTGGTGTACGGGCTAAAGGTCCAGTGAGGGCGAACAGAGTCACTGTCGTTAGTAATGATATGTATAAAGAAGCTCAAAGCGGATGTTTTATCGTGAAACATGAAAAAAATAGTGGAACAAATTATATCACAATTATGGATTCGAAACCTGTCTTATTACTCTCTATAGCTGCAGGTGTAACGCCTTTATCTTAAGTGGGACGCCGCTCGAAAGGACAGCCTGATAAGGTAAATACCTTTTCCTAAAGCTTTTGGTATTTAAAACAAAAATATACAAACAAACAGATACTTACATGCCTCCTCCCACCATCATCCATCTCAAAAACAATCGGTCATCAACTCCCTTGTATACAGAGCTGTCTCCATAACAGACAAAGATAACTTACAAAAGGAATTACAAAACGTTAAACAAATCCTAATACAGAACGATTACACAAACAAACAAATTGATAAAGAAATAAGAAAACACTCAAAAAAGCAAGTCAACACAACCTACGAAAGAAAGAGAGAGAAAAAGGACCACCACTCTACCTTACATCCAAGGTGTCACAGAACAAATAGGAAGAATTCTCAACAAACACAACATCCAAACCATATTGAAACCACCTGCGAAAATAGGACAACTACTAAATAACCCTAATGATAAAAAGGCAACCTTCAGTGATCCAGGAGTATATAAAATCCCTTGTTCTTGTGGCAAAGTCTATATTGGAGAAACCGGGAGAACGGTGAGCCAACGTATGAAGGAACATGAAAATAAAGTCAGGCTAAAACATTTCACGCAATCAGCACTAGCTGAACATCATATCGAAACAGGACATAACATTT
>NC_046660.1:142696830-142705890 GCF_010883055.1 Belonocnema kinseyi
AAAAATATCGGATTACAAATCTTCATCATTAAACATCACTGGCAATATTAACTTGACAAAATTAAATGAAAAGATTATTACTCTCTTCCTTAAAATGTCCAGTCTCCCGGATTTTTTAAAAACACTTGATTGACTAATCAAGTTCGACCAGTCCCTACGGTGGGGCGCTCTGGCCAATCACAGGCATCGTAGAAAATATACCTAAGAACATCATGACCTGATACCTCAGTTTCAAGTCAGCCCTGAAGATGTGAACTGCAATGTTCACGAAACGTCGGCAAACAATTCATAGTTGTTTTACACGAGTGAAACCCGAAATATCTCTTGTTATCAATATGGATGGAGTCGATCAACAGGATTATAACTGCACTAAATTGATGCTTTCGATTAGATAAAAAAAAATGGACTTGGGTAATTTTATTGAGAATAATTCACGCCTCCATGACTAATGCTACTGTACTCAAAAACATGATATGTAAAATGACGAGTAAGGTGGGAACAAAAGATGTGGCATTAGATATTACTCGTAACTATCTCGGAACTACCAAGGAACACTAGCACATTAGTCTGTAATTGCAAACAAAAAAAACTGTACAAACTTCTCGAAATGCTCTACAAGTACACAAAAAATATGCACGGTCTGTGATCTTTACATGTGCTGCGCATGTTTCCTAACTTTACATAAATAGTTTTTCCTAATGTATGACCGGAAATTGATTATGGCTTCCAAAAATATAAATATTAAAGTAAATAATATGTATATGGAACAATAAGAGCAAAAAAAAATTAAATTTTTTTAAAAATTAATTGATTAAAAAATTGTTTTAAAAATAAAATAAGACTTTTGTCAATGTCAACATCCACGTGGTAAGATTTGGGCAACGGTGATGAATACATAAATAGCGAAAAGAGATTTGACTGATGCAAATGAAATTGATGACTATTTTCTATAATTTTTGACAGCGGTATACGATGGGACATCTTGAATTTCGAAAATATGATAACGGAATCTTCATCGGTGGCCCAAAAACCACCATGTGTAATTTTGTATGAAAATCGGAATGTTTTAGTCATTTCTGGCAGTCATATAGGATCTAACATCTTGAATTTTTAAATTTTTATCACGGATTCATCAGCAGTCCCCAAACACCCCCCATGTGCGAATTTTTATAAAAATTTGAATGTTCCAGTAACTTTGGCAGCCATACGAGGTCAGTTCAAAAAATACGTCATCAGGCGTGGCACAAATTTCGCAGTGACGCGGTGCACCTTCAATTTTTCTGTCAAAATCTCGTAACAAGATCCAACTGATATCCCACACTCTTCGGCATAATTCTCCATAAGAATTTATTATTGTAAAATTTTTTAACAATCGATTCGGTATCAGAAAATGTCGCTGAAGAAAGTGTTGGAAAAACGGAGGTCTGGTTCTTAACGGGTTAAGGATAAAAAATAATGTTCTGCTTTACGAACATTTTCATAAAACGTACAGTTTTCAGTTTATCGAATTCTTTTAGCATACGGTTTTTTTTTGCTAAAATTTAAATATGGAATAGCTTTCCTAAAACAACAATTTAAAATATTTAAGAAATAATTGGACTTCACTTATATTACAAAGGGCTCAATACTTTTTTCTTTAAAAATTTAATCCACTTAAAAACTATCTGAAGTTTATAAAAAATAAAGAACTTTTGAGTTGAAAAATGCTTTAATAACCTCAGTGACAAATATTTTCTGATTTTTAAAACTTCTGTAAAACGTACAGTTTTCGACTTATTTAATTCTTTTATAATACTTTTCAACTCAGTTTTTATTTTGAAATAGCAATTCCTAAACAATAACGTAAAATATGTAGAAAAAATTCATCACTAGTTTAAATATTACCTATTTAAAAAAAGTGCTCGATACTTTATTTTTCTTTCAAATATAAAATACTTAGAAATCAGAATAAAAAATAATTCCGTAAAGGAACGTGTAGTCCAAGAACTTGCAGGTTTAAAATCATTAGTCTCACGGTGGGCGCATGAAAAAGATTTGCTGGCTCCCTCCTTGCATTCTCAATTATTTTATTTGAAAATTTTTTAATGGCTCTTTTATCAAATGATAGTTCTTTTTTCCTTAAATATTTTGCTTTAAAAACGCATAACATTTTTTTAAATTATCAAGAAAATGTAATCATTGTATTTTTAAACATTTTTCAACCTTATAACCTTGTTTTATTTTTCCAAATATTTATTTATTATTATTTACATAATAAAAAAGAATTATGTAAGTATATGGGTGATTGCCAAAATGTGAATCATTTGTAGTCCAATACATTTTCTATGATTAATGAATTCCTTGACTGAAAATTTTAATTTTATTAGGTTTTTATGAATATACATACTAATTTTATCCGCATTAAATTTTCTACAATTAAGGACATTGATACCTTCCCGGACAGTCCGGTCCGGGAGGTAATCTTCTGCGGTTGATGAGGTTCGTTGGGAACTATCACCTGCTGGTGATAATTTTCGTTGATCTCTATAACCTCCTGGTGATGAGGTTCGTTAGGTCTCGGCGACTTTTGTCGACCGTTCGGAAGTAAGACTACCGGCTTCTGCCGATAGTCATTCATGACTTCGATCGCCACCCGCCGTCGACGAGCCGGAGATGGCCGTCCCTACCACTTGTGCCACGCCTTTCCCTTCTTATAATTTCGTCTTTCCATCTGGAGAGACCACTAGGCAACTATCCTTTCAGATGACCCGGTGAGAACTCCAGCAGGGATTCGAAATTATAAGTCTCAATGAACAGTCAACTCTTCCCTAGACAGTATCGGATGTGACGGCCCGGATAGAAGAGTTGACGATTCTTAAGTGAAAAGACTGGTTTCAGTGTAAGGATGGTTCAGGAGGTTCATACGTATGATTTTCGTTCTTAAAAGAACGGATTGCAAAATTTAATAAAGAAAACAGAAATTTAAAAATATACTAGTTTATTATCTGACTCCCTATGCTGGACGCAGAGAGCGGGAAGCTCTAAGCTTGCTTGAACTAGTAGGCCAGTCAACGAAGTATTTTAAATGGAAATAATTTATAACAATGAACTTAGTTGGCAGAACGCTTCCTTAGGGGGTCTTCAAACACCTCCCAAAATTCAGTAATTTGGGGGGGGGGGTCGAGTCGCCATCTTCCAATATGGCGGATTATTTTATGTTTTTACATTTTCCTGAGAAATGGCTGTTTTTAGAGCAAAAATAGTTATATAATAAAACACTCTAAATTTTCTTCTGAATAAAAAAGGTTATATAAAACATTGCCATAAAGTGAATAGTTTGTCCGGAAAATTGAAAAGATAGAACATTTTTGGGAGTTCATTATTTTTGCATTTATGAGCGATTGACTCAGTGAAAACGAGTGCAGTTTATTGTTTCGGGTTTGGCTAAAGGTAAGCTACCGTGCAATATTGATAATTTTGTTGTAGCTATATTATTTATGTAATACTCAAAATTATTTTGATCATTTTCAACGCTTAATTTGAAAAAGTTGCTTTCATTTCTCGAAGTAGTGACTTTGTCATTAACCTTCCTCATGTCTTAATAACGCATCTGCGAATTTTCGAAATTTTAAATTAATTTTTTGATATTAAAAACCGCCTTTTTCTGAACCTGTCTCAAAACTCTCGGAATTTCCGAGTTGAGTCTGGGGGGTGAAGTAATAACGATGTATTTACTGCAGGCCCACTTTTTTCATTAAACGGTAGAAAACATAATGCACCCATCGTAAATAATCTCAACTCCTTCCGTGTGCCTGAGTCCCTTCGACTGCATTTCCCAGGGCATGAAGCGACCACTGTCATGTGACCAGAGGCGACTATCGGCGTCCCTCTTCCGCCCAAGCAAATACGCGAGGGCAAGCGAGAGAGTAACGGGCTTGTTAGTACAGTCAAGCACAGTCATTTCTATTTTTGTAAGAGAACCTTTCTTCTCCCGCTAAGATTTCACATCTATTAAACGCGTTTTTTGTATCAGAAAAAAATCATATCATTACTGATTTTTGCATGGAGCATTCCAAAGGTGCTCCAATGATCTTATCAAAATTCAGTAATGATCGGATTCAAATTAAGCTTACAATCAAGCTCTGAAGTGAATTAAACCTTTTGTTTGACACGCCTCCAAAATACTTCTGGCTTCACATCTACTGTTGTTTATATAGAAAGTCATTTGTAAAATAATAATTTCGAAGACAATCTAAAAAGAACAGAAAATTATTAACATTGCATGAAATAATTCAGATTAATACTTCATGGGGAAGATAATAATAATTTTATTTCAAAATCTTGTTAAATCTAGAAGTTATTTTAAATGTATGCAACTTGAAAATTATTTTTGAAATGCTTTTCGAACTTCTGAATGTCTTTTGAAATTAATAGAATTTTTCGTTCAACTTTTAGAAATTTCGCAAATTATAATTATAATTCACAATTTTTAAAAAGTTTCTCATTTTTTTTAAATCTGCAAAAATCGACATTTTATTTTAAATTAGGTTGTGGCTATTTGCACCGAAATTTCGGTTCGACTAGCCGAATTTTGTTGATACAAACTTCGTTTAAATTATATGAAATCATTTCAAGTTTTCAATTAATTTTCAATCTTCTCAAAACTTCCAAACACCTATTAAAATCACTCCAATTTCGTCTAGAAATAATAAGGGTCCAATTGATATTTAAACATCTAAATTGAAACATTTCACTTCGACACTAAACCTTTCTTTTTAAATAACAATCAAAATAGTAACGTTCAAAGCTCAAAAGATATTCGAAATTTTAGCGATTTAAGTTTTCTCGGGTAAAACAATTCAATTTCAAATTGTTTATTTTTAAATATTCGGTTTTGATTTATTCGGCTTGAATAAACTGTCAAATATTGATAAATCTAAAATGATTATTATTGTTTGTAATAAAAAGGTTTAAAATAACATGAATTAATATTTTACACTGAGCCAATATTTTTAATTTAGTGAAAGCGTTTAGTTACAAAATACATTTTTCCGAAGTAGTTTTTTAAATTAAAAATAGTAAATATATAGTTATAGTAATAATAGTAATAATAATAAGCTTAATTTTAATCGAACATTACTGAATTTTAATCCAATCATTGGAGCACCTTTGGAATGCTTCATGCTTCCTTGAAGTATTAATTTGAATTATTTTATGGAATGTTAATAATTTTCTGTTCTTGTTAGATTATCTTCAAAATTATTAGTTTACAAATGTCTTTCTATATAAACAACAATAGATGTGAAGCCAGAAGTATTTTCGAGGCGATTCGAACAAAAGGTTTAAATTCACTTCAGAGCTTGATTATAAGCTTAATTTTAATCCAATCATTGCTGAATTTTAATACGATCATTGGAGCACCTTTGGAATGCTTCATGCAAAAATCAGTAATTATATGATTTTTTTTTTTTGATACAAAAAACGCGTTTCATAGGCGTGAAATGTTAGCGGGAGAAGAATGGAGATACAAAAGTGGTTATTTTATTATCTTCCCCTTGAAGTATTAATCTGAATTATTTCATGAAATGTTAATAATTTTCTGTTCTTGTTAGATTGTCTTCGAAATTATTATTTTACAAATGACTCTATATAAATAACAGTAGATGTGACGCCAGAAGTATTTTGGAGGCGTGTCGTACAAAAGCTTTAAATTCACTTCAGAGCTTGATTATAAGCTTAATTTTAATCCGATCATTACTGAATTTTAATACGATCATTGGAGCACCTTTAGAATGCTTCATGCCAAAATCAGTAATTATATGATTTTTTTTCTGATACAAAAAACGCGTTTCATAAACTGAAATGTGAGCGGGAGAAGATCTTACAAAAATAGAAATGACTGTGCTTGACTGTACTAACAAGCCCGTTACTCTCTCGCTTGCCCTCGCGTATTTGCTTGGGCGGAAGAGGGACGCCGATAGTCGCCTGTGGTCACATGACAGTGGTCGCTTCATGCCCTGGGAAATGCAGTTCGAAGGCTCTCAGGTACATGGAAGAAGTTGAGATTATTTACGATGGGTGCATTATGTTTTCTACCGTTTAAAGAAAAAAGTGGGCCTGCAGTAAATACATCGTTATTACTTCACCCCCCAGACTCAACTCGGAAATTCCGAGAGTTTTGACACAGGTTCAGAAAAAGGCGGTTTTTAATATGAAAAAATTAGTTTAAAATTTCGAAAATTCGCAGGTGCGTTGTTAAAACATGAGGAAGGTTAATGACAAAGTCCCTACTTCGAGAAATGAAAGCAACTTCTTCACATTAAGCGTTGAAAATGATCAAAATAATTTTCAGTATTAAATAAATAATATAGCTACAACGAAATTATCGATATTGCACGGTAGCTTACCTTCAGCCAAGCTCGAAACAATAAACTGCACTCGATTTCACTGAGGCAATCGCTCATAAATGCAAAAATAATGAACTTCCAAAAATGTTCAGTCTTTTCAATTTTTCGGACCAACCATTCACTTTATGGCAATATTTTATATAACCCTTTTTATTCAGAATAAAATTTAGAATGTTTTATTATATAACTATTGTTGCTCTAAGAACAGCTGTTTCTATGGAAAATCTAAAAATATAAAGTAATCCGCCATGTTGGAAGATGGCGACTCGAGCCCCCCCCCCCAAATATACTGAATTTAGGAGGTGTTTCAAGACCCCCTAAGGTAGCTTCCTGACAACTAAGTTCATTGTTATAAATTATTTCCATTTCAGCTTCGTTGATTGGCTTATAGTTTGTGTTAGCGCGCCGGCTCTCCCACTCAGCTGGCCGGGTAGTCTCTCCCACTCCGCGCGAAATTCGCGTGGTGGGAGCCTCGTCGCTGAGTCTCTCACTCTCCATTGAAGGTTAAATCAAAGCGGCGCTCGTTGACAATTGGCACGCTGTTCGCACGAGTGCATGATTGGCTTACTTAATTTGAAGTGCGCGACCGAAATTGATTGATTATGAATACTGTAAAACGTGATTTTAATTTTTTTTGAAATTATGAATGAATGATTGAACGACTTATAGATTCACTATTGGATTCGCAGATTGACGACTGATGATGCACATTAAATTCTCAACACTTTTGCAGAGAATACGCAGCTCTTGATTTTATATTTGTTAGATTGATTGATGCTCATGATAGATTGATAGATTCTGGTCTATCAGACGCATCAAATTGATCGGTTCACAAATTTCCGCTCTGTGACGCAAATGTCACAGAGTTTGAACCTAGCATTCTGCTCAGCAGGAAGCAGTAGAATGGATCACGACGATGTGAGCAACTTCTCTGAAGTGACGCCCAGGAGCAAGAAGCGGAAACTCGCCAAACAGGCCGATGACGCCTCCACCAGTACTTTCAGTGACCAAAATATGATCACTTCCCTCAATGGGAGCAGTAAGACGTCAAGAACGTCAGTGGTAAGCAAACCAATAGAACCACAGCCATTGAAAAAGACTAAAATTAAAAATACTAACGCAGCTAACACATCTGCTGCACCGGGAAAAATACTTCCTATTAACGTCATCGTTGACGAATTAAACCACCACTACTCAGTGCTCCACAATATTATAAAAAATACAATTAAATACACACCCATTGTGTACAACATTGCATCAGATGTATATTCTGTTCGTGTTTCCTACATAGAGGACTACCACTCTATTATCAGCAACATCGAGAAGCAAGGTTTCCAGTGCTACCTACATAAAAACATAATTTCAACCCCTATTAAACTAGTTATCAGAAACATTCCTGTTTCTTTCCCTGATGATTCAGTACTAGCTGAACTGAACGAAGAGGGATACACAATTACCTCGGTCTCTCGCATGAGAAACCGACAAAACAAAAAGCCTATGTCCTTGCTCTAGGTGACTGTACCTAACACATCACAGGCAAAAGATTTGCTAAAACTACGGTCGCTTGCTTCTATCAAAATAAAAGTGGAGCTGTACGTTAAGCCTAAAGGAACTTCTCAGTGCTTCAATTGCTAGAGATTCCATCATGTTTCTGATCTGTGCTATGCTACCCCACGCAGTGTCAAATGTGGGGCTTCGCATAGCAGCTCCAGCTGCAAAAAAGGTGCACAGGCCCCGGCCACTTGCGCTAACTGTGCTGAAAATCACCCAGCAAACTGTAAAGGATGCCCTGCCTTTAAAAAAGCCTCTAAAAAATCAATCAAATATACTAAAACCAAAAATATCCTAAAGGAAGCACCTAACAGCAACCTACCCCCATTTCAGTTTGTACCTAACGAAGGTACTCCTCAAGGGCTCTCACCTTCCGCCAGACACACGTCAACGCAGAGTACTCTGCTTTACAGCACTATAGTAACCTCAGGAGCATCTAAACCTAAAGCACGTGAGACTAAATCCCAAATTAAACAACAACCAACAAAGTGACAGAACCCTCAAATTACAAAGCCTACAGCCCTTAAAAGTCAGGCCCCACAAATCGAACAAACCCCAGAAATCACAATCACTCAAAATGCAACTGCACAAAGCATTAAAGTCAACTTAATCAACCTTATAAATGGAGCCACAACCTTAGCCACCGACATAATGGGGGGGGGGGGGGGGAAATGAACATAGCTGAAGCTATTACCGCAACTGCCGAAATTATAAATAACATCCTATCACTTGCTATTGAAAATGCCTACGTTTAATAACAACATTCTAAAAATCGTTTTCTGGAACTCGCAGAATATCATAAATAAAAGACTCGAATTAGCCACCTACATGTACTAAAACAAAATCACCATCTGCATGCTTAGCAAAACCCTGTTACGCGAATTTACAAAATTTAAAATTCGCGGCTATAAAATTTATAGAAATAATACTAACAGAGGAACAGCTATTTTAATTAAAGAAAATATTGAACACCACGAATTAATAATTCCTGAACTAAAAATACTTGAAGCAACTAGAAGTTAAATTAAAAGTGCGTGAGTTAGCTGAGGCCACAAGGATATCTATAGGTGCAGTTGTTTCAATTCTACATGAAAAATTAGGCATGAAAAAGCTATCGGCAAGA
>NC_046660.1:142705990-142715052 GCF_010883055.1 Belonocnema kinseyi
TAGAGCTCCAAGGAGATTATGTTGAAAAATAAAAAAAAATTTACCCAAAAAAATTGTTTTTATACTTCATTCTAAGGACTTATTGAACTACCCTCGTACTTCTGCAGTGACAAGTAAATTAATTGGAACCAATATGAACATTATTTCAATTAAAATAGAAGTCAAAATAAGTATATGAATTTACTTGGAACAAGAAACATTTTTTTAGAGTTTTAGTTATTTATCATGAGCATATAATATTCTTAATCCAATATTCTATTAAATTTTACACAAATAAGTATAATAGATGATAAATTATATTATTTTCTTGATTCAAGAAAATCTGTCCCCTGGTATGCGAAATTATGATTCTATTTAAAAGTCGTTTTTTATTGTAAAATTCTTTAGTTCAATGCAGATAATTATTTTTTAAACAAAATTTATCATCCATAATATATTTCTTTAAGATTTTACAAAAAATCTCTCAATATCAATGTGTATCTTATCTAAAATAATAAATAGTCATTTTTTAGCTTTGGCCTGATAATCAGTATTTCGTAAAGCAACCTTTAGCAGATAATACAGCTCCCTCACAGCAATAGGATATACCGGGTTATCCCATTTGACCCCACTTATCTCCCAGGGTTACGCTGGATATCCTGGGGTTATCCCTGGGATATCCAAATTTTCGCTTCGCGGGATATCCAACGGGTTATCCCTGGGATATCCTTTGGCAACCTGGGAGATAAATGGGATCAAATGGGATATTTCGGTATATCCCATTGCTGCGAGGGCTTCAATTTGACAAGGAATACTGCTTAAACAGTTTTCAACTTTTTTCTTTATATTTCAGCAATTTTTCCAAATGTCATTGAGTATCCGAATTAGCTCTTACTTGTTCGTAGGATCGTGCTTACTGACTTTTCTTTCATGAAGTTCCAAACGTTGTAGATTGGATTTATATCTTGAGATTTTCCCAGGCAGTCGAGAACGATAATTTTTTTCTGCCTAAAAACATACTAATTCGTCTGGCGAATCTAGAGAATTTAACAAAATAGGAGTTTAAAAATACAAGAACGCTCAAAGTACTTACAGTAATGGACAAAAATAATGTTAACATTGTAATTTTTTTAGCATTGGCCTTAAATAAGGCAAGGCATTGTAACTGATGTAATTGATCCTTCGGATGCAAAAAGAAGATATAGCATTATTTTGCTCTCGAATGGGGAGGCCCTTTAGCACTTGGAAATAAAGTCTCGAATTTTAGTTTCTAAGGTATATATTCACAATGAAAATTTAATACCGCATCTTTTTCTCCTCATAAAAAAAGTTGTAGCTTTTTTATCTTTTGAATTATTTATGAAAAACTGTTTCTTTTTCTCTAATTAAAATATTTTGAACTTTTTCACTTTAACTCGCAACGCAATGGTAAGTTTTTAATATTTTGTAATAAAACTTATCACAAATGTGCATTACCTACATAGGCTTTTGGGTTGTTTCTTTACCAAAAATGAAATCTATTAGTAGCAGAAAACGTGCATGGTGGGATTCTTCGGTTTACAATTGCTTTCTATTCCCTTTTAAAGCAGGCAGCAGTACTTGACTTTTTTTTGTTTCAAATCTTTAACTAAGTCGCGGAACCCTCGATCAAGGACAAATACATCATTCGTCCTCAAAAACTTGCATACACTATCTGGATCTTTAATTCTGGTTTTCATGATATCCGCATTCGTTTGATTTGCAAGATACGGCCGAAGCATGTTTACTACGTATCCATCAGTCGTAGGAATGGTCAAGGGCTTACAAAGAGAAACTGTCTTTTGTCAAAAGAAAGATTTTCTTTGATACCCATTATTTGTGCTTTTCGGATGGCACGCATGCGTACCATCATAAATCAGAAGCAAATTATCTTGAATATGAAGCACTTTTTTTGCAATTTCTGTCGTATGGTTTTGAATTAGGTTATCCCTGTTAACACAATTTAAACTAGAACGAAGTGGCAGGACGTCTTTTTCAAAAGATTGCATTATACTTTTAGAACATTCCGAAATTGAGTATTCATTATCTATGTTCAATATAGAAGCTAACAGTTTATTACCATTTCCTATACGTAGTTTCAAATGAAACACAACAAAAGTGACTACCACTAACTAAAAACAAATTAATATCGCGAAGTTAGAAGGCTCATTGTCTAAAGAGAATTAAGATCAAGAAAAAAATGAAGCTCGCAGCGTGGATGGTCGCACATACGAGAATCAAAATCAGGAAATAATTATTACACCATTAAGCCATTTCCCTTTCGGGGTAGGCGTGACTCACTCGGCGGGGAAAGGAGTAATGTGGGGAAGGGATAGAGAATTTTCAGATTGATCCAGAATTCTCGTGTTATTTATGTAAATAACACGTTCGTTCCGCAAAACTGCTCCGACCCAGGTTGCTGATCAATCTCACTAGCAATCACCCCAAGTGAAGATCCTCACAAAGTCGTTATGTAAGGTTCCCCACTTGGGTCTATTAGTGGCCAAGGTCTTTTGTTTCAGGCGTCATTCACTCTGCTGACACTCTTTTTATTAACTATTTGCCGCATGATTACAGAATGAGATGGCAAGTGAACGTCAATTGCGAACAAGAACAAATGAAGATCGCAGAGTGGAATGACGCATGAACGAGTAATGCCAACAAGAAATAAACGAAGAGCGTAAAATTATTAATAAAACTACATTATAAAAAACTCATGTGTCAGACGTTTATGAAGAAAATATTACTAATGATGTATTCATTAGTGTCTACAACATATACTTTTTCATCAAAATCGGTCAAGCCATTTTAGAGAAAAAATTATTTAAACCTTTTTCTTTTCCCCCTCCATAACTCCAACAAAAATGACTTTTTAGGATTATCATCTAAAGAAATTTTACTTCACATGGATGCAAGCCTGTGACACAAATTGCAAGTTAATACGCATGGGGGAAGATTTTTTATGCTTACCCGGCTATGCCCTTTCCCTGTTGTGAGTACGAAACTTCCCTACTGATAGAAATCTCAGAGTATATGTTAAAGATTCTCAAGGCTCTGAGAAGCTCTGAAAAATTCTCCGCAGGCACTCATGTAGATACATTTAGAGGTCCAGGTAGCTCGTTTAAATGTTTTCAAAACTTTAAAATGTCCTTTCCGAAATTGAAATAAAAATAAGATCATGAATAACAAGCAAAGAGGCTGAAATTAAAATAACAATTCGATCATAAATAACAAGCGAGAGGCTATATCAATAGAGTAGCCGACACTCAAGGGTCCTTTGTTATGCTTTCGGTTTAAAATTTAGAATTGGAATTTCTCGTAAATTGAATAAGATACGCCAAAAAAGACAACATTTTTTAATTCAACTAGAAAATTGTATAGGAACTTTATAATACCGTAGCATCACTCTTAAAAGGAAAACTAAAAGGACCTTGAAAAGGCCACAAATCTCTCTGACTATCTCTGAGCCTAAATCATTCAAATCGTACCTGAAAATAGTCGCAAACCGATCAGGCTATTTCGCCTGACAGTACCCTGAGGTTTCTATAGGTAGGGTTGTGCTCATTTTTGTATATACAGTTTTTTAAATATTAAATGCTACTAAATTATAACTTTGTAATATTTTTTTTAGACGAGAGAAAATGAACTTTAAAATTCAGGTAATTTTTATAAAAAAAATGTATATTTTGTTTCATGCATGTCAAGCAAGCGTCCGTGCATAAATTATGTAAACTTAAACCATTTTTGCTGATTTTTTTGTGTGAATTTGGTGGTTCCCTACCGATAGAAATATCAGAGTATTCTCAGGCGAAACAGCCTGGTCGATTTGAGACTATCTGCAGGATCGATTTGAATGATTTAGTCTCAGGGATAGTCAGAGAGATTTGGGTCTTTTTCAAGGTCCTTTTAAGATTGATGCGACGGCAATATAATGGTCCTTTTGTATTAGCCACGCACCGGTTGGGCAGAGCTATTTACAGTAGTTGGCCGTCGCTAACCCGACTCTCCCTTTTTAAATTTCTCTTCAAATTATTAACAATTTTTTTTAATTGATGAATTTTCTTATTATATTTATTTATAATTAAAACTTATATACTAATATCCATTTTTCGAGTTGAATTAAAAAATGTTGTCTTTTTTGGCGTATCTCATTCCATGTACGAGAAACGTTGTATTAATTCCAATTTTAAACATTTAAAAAAAGGTAGATATTTGAAATAATCGAAACCCGTAGATTCTGAATTTCTAACCTTCTCGTAGATAATTTCAAAATTATACAAATTTAAATTTTTGATTTTTAATCCCTTTCAGCTGGTCTACTTGGTAGTTAGTACTACTTACACACCTTTTCAACAGCACTGAGTAGGCACCGACCAGTGCCTTTTCTTTGCTTTTTCAGTGCGTTTTCATCGGCAGGGTAGCCTCTCTGCTTTTTATTTATGAACAAATTCTTCTTTAAATTTCAGCCTCTCTGCTTGTTATTTATGATCGTATTTTTATTTCAATTTCGGAAAGGACAATTTAAAGTCTTCAAAACATTTTAACGAGCTACCTGGACCTTTAAATACATCTACTTGAGTACCTGCGGAGAATTTCTCAGAGCTTTTCAGAGCCTTGAGAATCTTTAGCATATACTCTGAGATTTTTATCGGTAGGGTTATCCAAAAATTATGTAAGACGATTTGGGGTAGGGGGGATTCAGTAAAATCTTACTGTTTGTTCTTAATGTACAAAGTTATTCAATAGATTTTATGCGTTCACGATGATTCATTTTAATAACAAGAGATATTTTGGGTTTCACTCGTGTAAAAAACTACGAATTTTGCCGACGTTTCGTGAATATTGCAGTTCACTTCTTCAGAGCTGACCTGAAACTGAGGTAACAGGTTATTTTGTTCTTATGTATACTCTCTACGATGCCTGTGATTGGCCAGAGCGCCCCAACATATTATATCCATTGTTCCTATTGATTTTATGAGGTTTAAGATTTCGTTTGCTTCTCTATGTTTTTTTGGAAAGATGTTGTGTGTTTTTGCAATGACTATTGTTCTGTCAAATAAAATGTTATGTCCTGTTTCGATATGATGTTCAGTTAGTGCTGATTGCGTGAAATGTTTTAGCCTGACTTTACTCTCATGTTCCTTTATACGTTGGTTCACCGCTCTCCCGGTTTCTCTAATATAGACTTTGCCACAAGAAAAAGGGATTTTATATACTCCTGGATCACTTACGGGTGCCTTTTTGTCTTTAGGGTTATTTAGTAGTCCTATTTTCGCAGGTGGTTTAAATATGGTTTGGATGTTGTGTTTGTTGAGAATTCTTCCTATTATTTCTGACACCTTGGGTGTAGGGTAGGGTGGTGGTCATTTTTCTCTCTTTCGTCGGTTGTGTTGACTTGTTTTTTGGAGTGTATTTTCTTATTACTTCATCAATTTATTTATATGTGTAATCGTTCTGTATTAGGATTTGTTTAACGTTTTGTAATTCCTTTTGTAAGTTATCTTTATCTGTTATGGAGACTGCTCTGTATACAAGGGCCTTGATGACAGATTGTTTTTGAGATGGGTGATGGTGGGAGGAGGCATTTAGGTATCTGTTTGTGTGTGTGGATACCAAACTCTGATATAATTGATATTATTAAATCTTTTACAAACTTTCCTTCCGAGTTCGTACCTTTGATAGAACACTATCTCAATAATACTTACTTCTCGTTCAATAACCAATTCTACGAACACTCTTATAACGCTGTTATAAGAGTTTTCTTGCCAGGCATACAAAGGAATTTGTTGATGTTGACCATGAGTTTGACTGAGATAATGTTCAAATTTTGCATAGTGAAAGTAATGGGAAAAAGAGAAAATTCATGGAAATGTTTTATATTAAAAAACAAAAAAGTTATCTATTAATTTAAAACCTTTTTTAAATAAGTTAAACAACAGTTATGCTAATATGATTAATCACATTTAACAAAGTTGTTTCATGGATTTTGTTTTTCTTTTACTTTCTCTATTTCTGATGTAATTGTGACAGATATTTTTATTGTGTTTACAACGGATTGACCTTGATACAGGTACTGTACGAGTACCGAAACGTTGGTAATGCAATTTTAATTTTTTAAATTTTTATTTAGAAAGTTATTTTATGGTAATAAAAATAAAAAAGACGAAAGAAAGAAAAAAACAGTCGGAGTGCGAGCTTAATTTCTAATGCTTAGTAATGGTGAGAAAAAGATACAGGGAGAGAGAGGGCGTCTTGTCCTCCCGGTAGAGCGAGTGAGGTGGTTGACTGGCACCTGGGGTCTTGATGGCGGTGTCTCCGTGCTTGTTGATCGAGGGTTATGCCGGTATGCCGCCTATCGGAATAGCAAAAAAAGGGAGGGGGGGTTAAAAGGAGAGAAAGGGAGAGACGCTCGTACAGCGAGATCGCCTAATGGTCGCAACCGGAATGCCTGGCTGTGCCACGTTAAATACATGTTGCCTTACTCAGTAATAATAAGTAATCAGTTGCGGTGATAGTTATAGGATCTATAGTTTATTTACACCTTCGTTTACAGTCAGTAAATTGCTCGCTAGTTACAACCGGAATACCAGGCTGTTTGTGCTGCTACCAGAATTTCCTAGCCGCAGACGAACTGCTGATTCTCGGTTTTGCACGGCCTTTTATATCCGTGCTCCCCGAAAGTTTTACGAGGCACCGTAGGGAGAGGGCCGGATCGTGTGGCGGGAGGTGCGTGCGCAGAACCTTGCCGACGTTAAACTTGTGTTTCTTGCATCCCCGCGCCCTGTCGTCTCCCTGACGTCCCTTCTCTCCCTGCCTGTCTTACTTTTAAAGCTAAAAACTTAAGATTTAATTTTTTGTCTACTGAATGGATAAACGTCGTGTCTGAGAGAGTTTTATATATTCAAAGTATCTCGCCCTATGCGTATCGCGTATATCAAAAAGTTAGATCAAACATTTAAAATTTGAAATTTTTGAAATTTCTCTCCTCTTGTTAAAACAAGTTCATAAGAAAGAAAAGTTGTTTCGCCATTTTTTTGCTTTGACGAATATTAATTGCACAAAATTAATTAACGTGTAAAATAAATGACAATGATAGCACAGGTCCACAAAATGGTTTTGGGCGTCTACTGGGATTCTAATAAGTATACTTTATGTTTTTGGGGTCGCTGAAAACAAATCCATTCGCAGAATTGAGCCAGCACGTCAGGATTTGCAGTGAAATTTAAAAAAATAGTTAAAACCTGAAATTTCTGCATAAATTTCGTCCACAAACCTACAAACCCCAAAATAAACAAGCCTCAAACTCACCAACTAACAAGCCCCAAACCCACAAATCCCAGACGAACTAGCCCCAACCCCACAAGTCCCAAACCCACAAACTCCAAATACACAGGCTCCATAATCACAAACCCACTAACCTCAATTCGACAATCCTAAATACCTCACAACTTATAATATACCTATTAGAATCCTAGTAGACTCTCAAAACCACTTTTTAATACTGTGTAGTTTTTATCAATAACCAAAACAGTATTTTATAAATGAAAAAAAGTATCGCTCTTTTGTAAGTACCAACTGAAACACATTTTTGTAATGAACACTGTTCCTCTAAAGCTGATAAAAAAATTCCTGCAAGAAACTATACTTATCTACATGAGGAATATAAGTATATCTAAAATGAGCAATAATTTGTTTAAATTTAAGCAAATTGGGATGATGGCTTAATACACTCACTTTGAATTGATGTAACTCTTTCTGAAAAAGACATAAATGTGTTTTAGTACAACTTTAAAGAGTAAGTACACCAATTTTGACACGTTTATGTCTTTTTCAGAAAGAGTTACATCAATTCAAAGTAAGCAAATTAAACAACCGTGCCAATTTGTTGTAACGCGATAAAATGACTTATAACAAAAGCTCGGTTATCTTACAATTTAATAACTTCAGAGGAACAGTGGTCATTACAAAAATGTGCATTTCAGTTCGTTCTTTCAAAAGAGCGTTACTTTCTTCCGTTTATACAATTAATTAATAGATCTGTGTAATAAATATTCGTCGGAGCAAAAAAAAAATCCGAAACAACTATTATTTCTCGTGAGCTTGCCTACAAGAGGAGAGCAAAGAATTACGAAAATTTTAAATTTTAAATGTTACTTTTATAAAAAAATATGGATACCTTAAGAAGTGTATCAAAAGCTGACTCGATTGGACAAATACTTCAAAAGTTAGCATGGCTACAATATTCTAAGGACCGTCTAGAGGAGGACGTAACAATCTTTAACTGAACACGGATTGCTCAGGGTTCGATCCGGCATAAATCCGCTCGGGCACTGATAGTGGGTATGTGGGTACGGGATACAGCTGTTGTTAAGCTGTTGTAGTAGTGTTCAAACGGAGTGCGTGCGCTAGTTGTATAACGACTTCTAGAAGCCTTTATACAACTCTGAAGTCTCAGAACGTGCCTGAAGGCAAATGGTGTGGGGTGGGGGGGGGGACTATCGCGTCCTTCTCTAGGGGATCCTTACAACATTCAGACAACCATACATAAAGACCGATAGACACTGACTAAATTTTACGATTTTCGGATTCTGTGAGTGCCAAAACATAAGATCTGTTAAAAAGAAGAGATCGAAAATTTGGAAGATTACATTACACTCTCATGAATGGTAATGTAAAAATAATTATTTACGAATAGTTTTAGATGTTCATTTTGCTTGTCTACTTGGTCTAAATCAATATTAAAATATTGATTAATCTTAAGATTGTGAAAAAATGCTCTCTAGCTCCGCTAGGATAAGAGCCCAGGTCCTTCAGATTGCCAGATTGCATTTTTTCACAGTCTTAAGATTAATCAATATGTTAACATTGATTTAGACCAAGTAGACAAACAAAATTAACATTAAAAACTATTAATTAATTTCCCTAGTCAAAAAAATCTACATTAATAATAAATTATTTGTGAATATCTTGAAAACGGCACATTTGGCAGAGTTCTACTACACAGTTCTATATTCTTACTAATGTAAAAAAAATTCATCAACTTTTGGTCTATAAGGAAAAGAACA
>NC_046660.1:142715152-142716205 GCF_010883055.1 Belonocnema kinseyi
TAAACAGCATGTCTCATGGGTTCAGAATTCATGATAATGAGGATGGTCATCAAGTGACCCATCTTCTTTACATGGATGACTTGAAGCTGTACGCTAGTTCAGACCAGAAACTGCAGCAAGTGCTTGATGTCACAAAGCAGTTTTCCAATGATATACACATGGAGTTCGGACTAGATAAATGCAGAAAAGTGCATTTAATCAGAGGGGAATTAGGGACCGCAGAGTTAGAGAACGAGTTCGAAAATGACATCGAGGACCTTAAAAAGTTAAACAGAATTGTTCGCGTAGAAATGACGAAGCACCGAATGCACCACAGAAATTCAGTGATTGAAAGGGTAGTTCTACCACGGCATTTAGGGGGTAGGGGCGTTGTAGGTGTCAAAAAACTGTGTGAGTCACAAGTTATACAGTTACGAGACTATTTTAACAGCAAACGAAATGTTGCGCTTTACAGAACCATCTGTCAAGCGGATCTTGAATACACGCCCTTAAATTTCTCCTCAGATGGAGCCTTGAATATCAGGGCAGAAACCATAGAGGAATTAGAAATACAATGGAGACAAAAAGCCATCCATGGCGAGCACCCCAACACGTTAGATCAAAGTGAAGTGGATAGTGAGGCATCTAATATTTGGCTAAGAAAGGGTGTTCTGTATCCAGAGACGGAAGGATTCGTCATTGCAATACAGGACAAGGTTGTCAGCCCCAGGAATTATCGCAAACACGTGTTACATCAAGACGTAGTTGACCGGTGCCGATTATGTGGAGATACCAACGAATCCATCGAGCACATTATTGATGGCTGTCGCGTAATGGCTCAGAGAGAATATACGCACAGACATAATGATGCAGTGGGCATTATACATCAACAACTTGCCCTAAACCTAGGACTCTTAAAAGAATGGGTTCCCTTCTATAGATACATTCCAATGCCCGTTTTAGAAAGCAAAGATTGCATCTTATATTGGGATGTTACTATCCAAACGGATCATAACATCCGGGCCAATCGACCTGACATCGTGATGCGAGAAAAAAAAAAAAAAAAGTGGAAGA
>NC_046660.1:142716305-142719987 GCF_010883055.1 Belonocnema kinseyi
GTAGATTAATCCTGATGTCTTTCACCTTAGCGATAAGATCTCTTAGTGCGACCTTTTGTATATTAGGATACTTTGCAGCAAATTTTGTTCTTAAATTGTATCATTTTTCCTTGTTTGTTTCAAACTTCGCACTTTCATAATAGAGACGCACCAATTCCTCTTTCATTGTGGTATCCCATTTGATGCTCTCCCACGGTATTTCTGTCGAGGTGGTTGGCTCCAAACAGCTAGTGCTAGCCAAAGCATCCTCATCAGGCACAGTTGATGTTCCACTGCTTATCGTTTGTTGCAGATGTTCTTGCTGGTCAGCTGTTTGATTAGTGAGATCTGCCTGACCATCTCGCAGCTTACCATCGCCACCGTCCCGCATGCTTAGTCCCTCTCCTCTTCGTTATCAGCCTATTTGGCATGGGAAACCCTGTCAGTAGCAATGCTACCTCCAACATTGCCGTCAAAGTCATGAGAGGAGAGCTCAAGCCCTACCGCGACATCAACGCGGAACACCTTCGGTTTATTATTATTATTATTATTATTATTATACCATTAAGCCATTTCCCTTTCGGGGTAGGCGTGACTCATTCATTAGGGCAAATGAGTAGTGTGTGGAAGGGATAGAGAATTTTCAGATTTATCCAGAATTCTCGTGCTATTTAAGTAAATAACACGTTCGTTCCGCAACACTTTTCCGACCCAGGTTGCTGATCATTCTCTCTAGCAATCACCCCAAGCGAAGAATGTCACGAAGTCGTTATGTAAGGTTCCCCACTTAGGTCCATTAGTGGCTAAGGTCTTTTGTTTCAGGCGCCATTCACTCTACTGACACTCTATTTATTAACTATTTGCCGCAATACTTTCCTGTCCTGGCATACTTCTCTAGCTTCTTTTATGTCCATGAATTTTTTTATGCAGACTCTCGTGTTTCTGTGACTTCTTATGTCTCTTCTAAGCCATTTACTTTACCTTGACACACTTGTTTCGTTAGTCGTTCATTTGGCATTCTCTCAACATGTCCGAACCATCTTCACCGATTTCTTTCCCATGTGTCTACTAGCGTCTCTTCTGCACCACATTCTTTTAGAATTGTCTCGTTACTTACTTTGTCCATCAGGGGTTTCCCGCATATTATGCGCAAGAATCTCATGTCAATTGTGTTAATTTTACTCTTATCTTTTTCTTGTTAAGTCCATGTATCGCTACCGTATAGTACACTCTTTCCTTCGAACACCATAGTTTTTGTTTTATTTGCGTTTATTTTGCGGCCCATGCTCTTCATGCTTGCATCTAGTTTATTCAACATTCTTTGTAAGTCTTCGACAGACTCTGCCATAACAACCTTATCATCTGCGAACGCTAACCCACGCACCCTTACAGTTTGGAGATCCACACCCTCTTCGTTGAAGAGAGCCATTCTTAAACACTTGTCCATAAATAATATAAATAACCATGAAGACATTACGCATCCTTGTCTAACTCCTTGAATAATATCGAAACAGTCACTCAGTCTCCCATTCACTCTTACACTCGCTTTGCTACCTGTATATATTGTTTTTATATCTTGTAGGATCCATCCATTGACTCCATACTCTTTCAGGAATTCCCAAAGTTTACTTCTATCTACCTTGTCGAAAGCTTTTTCTAGGTCAAAAAATGCACAGAAAACTTTTTTTCCTACTCTCAAACTATTTTCTGTTATTTGCCTTAAGCTAAATATTTGATCCGTACATGACCTTCCTGGCATAAATCCACTTTTGACTTCCCAAATCTTTGCTTCTGTTATTTTCATTACCCTACGAATAAGTATTTTTGAATATATTTTACTTACGGTGCTTAATAAGCTAATCCCTCTATAATTATTGCACTCCCTTTTATCTCCTTTTCTCTGGTATATTGGTACGATAATCGCTTTTTTACAATCGTCTGGGACGTCTCCCATCTCGAAACATAAATTAATCAATTCGCACAGTCTATGTGGTATGCACGCGCCACCGTGTGTAAGCATTTCAGCGTTAATACCGTCTACCCCGGCAGCCTTACCGTTTTTCAAGTTCTTAATTATATCCCCAACCTCAGTGACACAGACTTTCTCAATTGAGTTTTCCATTGCATCGTGTTCAATATCGCAGTTGTCGTGTCCTATAGCTTCATCTCCGAATTATCTCCTAAAATAGTCTCTGAAAGCCTCTAGTATTCCGTCTGCATTATATACCATTTCCCCCCTACTATTTCTCATGTTGACAATTTCTGTACTTTTGTTTCCTTTCATTTTTTTATAAAGTAGTTTCCTGCATTGTTCAAAGTCGTTTTGTATTTTTATCTCTTCTTCTGCTCTAATTGTATCTTTACTTTCTTTAACTAATCGTTTAAGTATCTTGTTTTCGCGTCTATAATCATTTCTACGTCTATTTCTTTCTTCATTGCTAAGACCTGCGATGTTCAAAGTTGTCTTGTACGCTTCTCTTTTTGCTTTTTGGGCAGCCTGAATTTCATCATTCCACCACGCATCACCAGATATTCTTCCTAAAACTACGGTACCACAACTTCGATCGTACATCTAACAAGGATATTCCGTAACATTGTCCAGGCGCCCTCTATATCTTTGTTTTTTATACGGTCCTCCCATGTTGCCCTATCTATGCTTTCGATTATCTTATTTTGGAAATCTATTCGCATATCCAGCTTCGCACAGCTAACTCCTGACCATATTTCAAAGCCGCCTTTCAACACGCCGTTTTTTATGTCTTTAATTTCGCATCCCTTTTTCTTTGTTTCAGACACATATAAGATATCTAGTTTCTTCACGTCCATAGTTTCACGCAATTCTTTTACCTTTAGATCATTTACTCCCCTAGCATTCCAAACACCCAGTCTCCATTCGTCGCCTGAAACATGACCTTTAGATTTTCCGTGTGCATGCCTTTTGTCATTAAAAGTTCCAGTCCTTTCCGAGGCTATTTTGTAGGTTGTATTATTCATTGTTTAGATTATACGCCCAACTAACTTCTTTATGCAATAAGTTTATTTTCTGAGTCAAAATCATGTCCAAGTTAAGTATCAAATCGTCATATGATGGAGATTGTAGTTCTAACGTCAGTCCCACCATAAACTTCAGTTAATAAGGGAGGGTTGGGAGAGGGGGGAGGCAGAACTGGAGCCGAGAGAGTCGTCTTGAGTTTATGTTTTTGTTTTCATGCTGAGAAGGTCACCAGCCTTCAGCAGCGTTGTGATATATTGAAGTTAGTATCCGGTCGTCTTCTCAGACCGCATATATACATACACACACACACACACACATCTCCTTTTTTGTGTGTGTTTATTTGAGGCCTACATCTTTGAATTTACAATAAAAAGAGAGTTACCCCCCCCCCCCCCCTGTTCAAAATCTCAGCGTTATTTTTAGTATGTAGGTTTAAAATTTCTTATTTTTTTATGGTAAAATTATAATGAATTTCTATGAATTATACTTATCTTTGAGTACGTTTCTGGATTTCCTAGTAACTGCATATCGAAGCACAATTTTAAGAAAGTGCATTTATACAAAATTTAAAATTTTCTGTTTGGCTTTTTCCCCAACCGGGTATATGTACGACTGGCCTCTTCAAGGCATACCACGAAACTGTTACAGAAAACACAAGAGAATTTAAGGGTCGATTGACAACTACGTCATTTCCGACAGACATTAAAG
>NC_046660.1:142720087-142734307 GCF_010883055.1 Belonocnema kinseyi
ATGCACATACATACACACATATAAATATTGAAAGTCAAGAAATTTCAATTCCAAATGTGCAAAATTGAAATATAAAATGTAAATCCAGAAAAAAATAAATAAAAAAACCAAAAAAAAGACAAGTTTTTAAGAAATATTTAAATCTGAAACAAAGCCAAAAACAGATATTTTCGATAAAACCCTCAATCAAAAGAATTGATTTTCCACCGAAAGAAAAGAATTTTTAAACGAAAAGGATGAATGTTGACAAAATTGCCGAATTTTGAAGGAAGTAATTCAGTTTTCAGCCAAGTAATACAATTTTTGACAAAAAAAAGAACCATTAACAACAAATTTCATTGTAGGCGTTTCGACTAAAAAGAATGAATATATACACATAAACATATATATACACACACATACACACACATATATATATATATCCTTTTTTGTGTGTGTTTATTTTAGGCCTACATCTCTGAATTTACAATAAAAATAGAGTTCTTCGAATGCAGTGTTTTCTGACAACTTACAAAAAATTGTTTGTACATTTTTTTTTATATTTTCCTTCTACATTGTAATTTTTATTGCCATTAATTGCACTTCGCTAAAAGAATTTGTTTAAATGGATACTGCAAACTATATATAGTCATACTTCAGTAGACTTGCATAATAGTCACACTGGGTGAAATGGACCCGGCTAATTGTTGCTAAATGTAATTGTTTCAAAAACGACTATTGAAAAAATGAAAAAAAGAACTTTGGAGATATTTCCAAAATGAATCCAGATGTATCTTTAGAGGCACCTTAGAGGTATCTTTACCTTTACATAAAAAAATATAGACCTTACCTGAGTAGAAAGTGTATAGGGCAGTACATTTTTTGGAAGCATAACACAACCCAGCACAACTTAATATTTTCAAAACTCAAATTTTGAAAAATGTTGGGTTCAAAAAATTAATTTCAGATAAAAAACTAGATTTATACCAAAAAAATATGATCCTGTATCAAAGCCGTTTCAAAATAATGTTAAACAATTTGTCAAACGCTTCATTTATCGAAGGAATTTTGAGTAAGCTCAAACTTTCAGCGAAAAAAATGTTAATTAGGATATAATGAAGTTTTCTGAAAAGTATTAACTTAATTGAATTATTCGTTAACAAAATTGGATCATTTAAATAGAATGGTCGAGCGCGTGAGAGATGATATTTAGACTATCACATAAAAATGTTTAATATCAAACCACAAGAAATTGTTTTTCTATTAAGGCAAAATCATTAAGTATTTGCATCTTACATTACATATACCTTTTTACAGGGTGATTACAAACATTCAGAAAAATATACCTTACAACACATACGTTAGATCTTTGGCTTAAGCCAAAGGCTCTTCAGCAAGGGGAAATTCGGTCGCAAATACTCATTTGCCACATTTCTCGTTTCTACCATCATGAACTTCTACTCAGCTGTAAGAGTGAGGCGGAATTTTTCCGTGCTGAGTGAGGCAGCGTAGTGGTGGAAACGATACATCTGGCCAATGAGTACACGCAGAAAAAAGAACCTTACATTTCACTGAAAACCAAGTTAAATCTACCGATCTTCCTAGTACGTATTTGGACAACATGACAGTTCAGTAAACGTTACAATTTTAGGCAAATAAGAATGACTATCAATGATGGTTACTAGTACCGATTCTCAAGTGGTGCTGACCTGCGGATCAGTAGATTTTACCGATCGAGTCCTTAATCTGCCCAGACCCTGGATACTGTATTTACGAATTATCATGTCACTTTAACGAATAATATAAAGAGATGTGAATTATATTATCGGCGTAGACGACAGTTAAGATATTAATATAAATTGTGAAAAAGTATTGCTAACAAATAATTAATAAATAAGAGCACGGTTATTTCTTATAAATATTTTCGGATATACTTATAATTAATCGTTATTTGTAAGTTATAATGCTTATAATACAATTTAAATTTCGCACGCAATGGGGGGGATTCGAACGCATAAAGCTAAGCACGCAAGTCAACAGCCTTAACCACTACACTAGTATATGAGTTGCAACCTGTAAAATAATTTTGAAATGCATTTGTAAATGAGGGTGGTGAACTCGGGAACGACTTCTGAATACGCAACCATGCCATCGCGGCACACAACAAAAGTTGTAGCATTCATATAATATCTATGTGTCAGCTGAAACAGTCACGGAACAAAAACACGTCTTGCTCCAATAATCTCTCAAGTATACGCGATCTGTGAATAAGTTGTGCCATCCAAAATGGTGCTATTTTTATAAAACCCCTTCCTTGCTAAGTGAGAATGTGGAGTAATGTGACGACTGTCACTGCACTACTATTGTAATCTCGGTTCAGTGGATTTTACATGTCGTTCAATATGCAATACGAGGGAATAAAGGTTTATTTTACTGAAGGATAACCGTTGAATTAACCTTAATTTCACTGAGACATTTACGAAATGCTAAGTGATTTTGACATGTTGACCCTCTTATTAAGAGCAGTTTATACTGTTACGGTTACAAGAAACCCTTTACAATTCTTGATTAGTAAATATCACATCTTTTTTCTCCGTGTATTTGGGACCAAATTTCCTCTCGCTAAAGACCCCTGGTTTAAGCAATAAATCAAATTTATTTGCTTTAATCATTTATGAAAATGCATTGCACATAATTATGATGAATTAAAGAATTTATTTTTTACTCGAAATAATCTCATAATCTTTACATTCTTACTCGTCATCTGACGAACAATCTTTTTTTGGAGGAAGCAACTTTTAAAAAAGGCTGTGATGCCAACTTCAACGGGCTTTGGCGCAGCGCAACCGGCCTCTGAAGTTTTTACCTCTCACGCGCTCTGTCAATTCTATTTGAATGCTCCCATTTTGTCAACGAATAATTTAATTAAGGAAATACTTTAAAGAAAACTTCATTATATCCTAATAAACATTTCTTTCGCTGGAAGTTTGGGGTCTTTCGAAGTGACTTGAAGTACAAATATTTAGTAAATTTTCTTGTCTGAAAAGTTGAATGTCTGTTGAATGTTCGTAAACTGATTTTCAAGCCATAACAGGCCAACTTGAGCGACTGGAAGCAGCCAGGCAATTTTTTTGCAGGGTTATAGAATCTGGGAATTGAATCCTTCGCGTTTCTTAGATTCACGGAGACCGTTCCCTTTCGACATGTCGTTCAACGAATTGAGCCTATGTGCTTCGCCTATGCGTGAGGATGGATATACTTGAGGTGTATATAGAGCATTTTCATGCAGCCATAAAAATTTAAAATGGCCGGACCACTCAGGGAATAATATTGCCCGTATGCCCCTCATAGTTTGCATGTGTTTGTATTAATATTCTATGAGTATGAACATTAACAATAAGTAATATTCCTGTAAAGCATGGCATTCGTTTAATGTAAGTAACCAACTTCTATTGATGATGTGAAATGCAAGTGATATTATTAAAAAGTTTTAAGATTGCATTTTTCTTTCTCACTTTAATGTAAATAAGTGGTATTTTTACAAAAATCTATAAAAAACTATATTTTTCCTTGGCAAGTTACATAAATGAACGACTTTAAAAACTACGAAAGTTCAAGATTTTCTTAATACGAAAAAGTTACAAAATACCTATTTCAAAAATGTCTACCTTATCATGACAAATGTTTCATTTTGCTTGCCAAGAAGATGAATTTTCTACAAAAAAGGACAAATTTTCAACAAAATACAAGTATTTTTAACCAGATAGATAGATAAACGTTTATTTTTCGGTCTGCTGGCCTTAAAAAATTGTCTTGCTCACACTCCTGTTTTTAACAAATTTTCTTACAACCACTTCTTAAAAAACTAACATCCATCCACACCTCATCACTAAGACTGTTCGTTTATACAGTTTAGCCTTCTTCTCTTCGTCTTGCCTCCCTTCAGACGCATTTCACTACTTTCTTGCTTTCCCTTCCATTGCTAACCTCTACCTCCGTAGCTAATACCTACTACTTATCCACTATTTACAATATTTATCATTTTCATACACCTACTTCCTCTCCTATTTACTCCTTCTGCCTTTTGTCTCTCCATGCTATTCCTCTTAACCATTTTCCACACATGCCGTCCTTCCTCATGCATCCTTTTCACTTCATCCATCTGCAATCCGTCAATTCTAAAATACCTTTCCCTTTCCACCTGCATCTTCTCACCCCTATGTCTGTTCTCCTTCTCCCACCAAGACTCCCTGACCAGCTTACTTCCCCCCTCTTCAAAAAATTTCTCCTTATATGTACATGCTCGACTCCCCGTTATAATCCCTAAAGTCGTTTTTCCTGTCTCCCTTCTAACAATATAGTTCGACGTAATCCTTGCCAACCCCAATGTCCACTTTACATATCTCTCCTGTATCCTATTTGTCTCCTTACTTACCTTCCACTCCCACACCTCCACTCCATAAAATAAGACAATTATAACCTTTCTATTCCACTTCTACTCCCCTCCCTTATCCCTCTACCTCCTTCCCTGCACAACATAACCTTGGACTTATTCGCATTGCACTTTAACCTATTTTTGTCCAAATATCTTCTCCTCCTTTTTATCATATCCTTTAAAGCCTCCTCGCTTTTTGCTAGCAGCAGTATGTCATGTGCATATGCGAGTGACCATATCCTGACTCCTCCTACTACTCCGGCCGCTAGCCAGAGTGGCTACATGTCAGGGAAATGTCAGGGAAAAAAAGTTTGTCAAAGTAATGTCAGGGAAATGAAGTAGTTTTCAGGGAAAATAGAAATTAATATGTTTTTTTATAATATTTTGGAAGTACGTCCTAATATCAATATACATATTTTTTCAATATGCATTCTTTAAAAATTGATTTCGATTCTTCTTTTTTTATTTGTAGTTATTTATTTATTGACAATTTGGATGCATGCCCTTTAGTTAATTAATCATGTCAGACAACTCAGCGGCGCTACTAACGAAAAACGAAATGTCATAATGCTCATTTTTGTACTAGTTTTTACCAAACAAAAATTTTGCTATGCTTTACAAGTTTTCGAGAAAACGGGGCAGCGCTAGCTTACCGTCAATTCAGCAACGCCCTCTATAAAAGAATATTGAATGTAAAAAAATTACTAGGTTAGTTTTTTTTTTTGCTTTACACTGTGCTATGAATCGCTATTGTGAAATAAAACCTTATTTGAAAAATTACCCTCTGCAATGAAAAATAGTATTTAAAAAATGACGGCTAGATTTTTTTTCTTTCGAATCTGATATGAAACACTTTTGTACAATCAACCATTATTTTAAAAAACAACCCATTATGTTGCAGAAACGCATTTTCTTAAAAGAAATTATCTAGATGGAAAATATTATAAAATATTAACATGGTCTTTTATTACATAACTAAGGTGTATAATTATTCTTCACCCTTAATCGTCACAAAAACAACCCCTGTATTTGTATCTGAATATAAACCTGCAGACTGAAGCCAAAAATTGTATACATTAACTGTTGGGATTTTTGTGCTCTTGATTTTTGTGCTCCTTCTTTATTTTCCAATATCATATCAATCGCTTTTGTAAAATTAACCCTTATACAGACGAACCTCGAACACTGTAAGCTCACGTGGTCTTACCCCTCAGCCAATCGGCGTCGAATTACAGGATCGTATCGATACGATGTTTTGCAGGTTCCTCTGATAGTATACTAATGTTATCGGACAATTTTTTTTAATTTTACAATAAATGAAAGGAGAATAGAAATACAAGTATGTATTATTCTTCTTTCTTATGTAATTATTATTTGCACAAAAATAACTAACCATAATTCTGAAGATCAAATACGAGGTATCTTCAAAAAGTAAGGTGACTTTTCAATTTTCGCGGGCTACGTACATTCAAGTTTTAAATTTTTTGTTTTGCTGTGTTGGTACACTTATCACGATCATATGTTCATAGTTTTGACTATATAGCTCGTGTTGGTTTTCTGGCAGAGGCGTAAAAGGTTAGAAGGGTTTGGTGTTATCGGTGATTTTCTTCTTTCGAAAAAATGGAGCAAAGAGTTTGCATTAAATTATGTGTGAAAAATGGAATTCAATGCTCTAAAACTCTTGAAATGTTGACAGTTGCATACGGTGAGTCTACTCTGAGTAAGAAAAATGTGTATAAGTGGAACAAGCTGTTCCAAGAAGGCCGAGAGGATGTCGAAGACGAACCTCGCCCTGGACGTCCCAGCACGTCAACAAAAGATGAAAACGTTCAAGCATGAGACGTGTGTCTCATGCTCAATCGTCTCAGTGGAAGCATCCTGAGTCTCCAAGACCGAAAAACGCACGTCAAGTTCGGTCAAATGTGAAGGTTTTGCTCACTGTCTTCTTTGATTACCGTAGCATAGTGTATCAGGAATTCTTACCACAAGGTCGTACGGTCAATAAGGAGTTTTACCTTCAAGTTATGCGCCGTTTGCGAGAGGCGATACGCAAAAAACGTCCGGAACTTTGGAAAAACAATTCGTGGCTTTTGCATCACGATAATGTACCTGCTCATTTATCGTTGCTTGTGAGAGATTTTCTGACCAAAACCAGCACCACAGTCATGCCTCAGCCTCCATATTCAGCGGATTTGGCCTCCAGTGACTTTTCTTTTCCCAAAACTGAAGAGACCCATGAAAGGACATCGATTTTCAACGATTGAGGAGATAAAAACTGCATCGCTGAAAGAACTCAATGCTATACCACAAAATGATTATCAGAAGTGCTTCGATGATTGGAAAAAGCGTGGGAAAAGCGTTGGCACAAGTGTATTATATCTGAGGAGGATTACTTTGAAGGGGACAACATAAATATTAAAGAATAAATTAATATTTTTTGAGAAAATCATAAAGTCACCTTATTTTTTGAACACACCTCGTAGAAATCTGCTTATAATTAGTCAACATTTTTTTCGCAATATGTATTGATATCTTTTGTACGAAAATTAAATTTTTTCCAGTGTTCGGTAAGATGTATTCACTTACCTGAATAATGTTCAGAACAAAGATTTAGAGTAATAACTTTATAAATATATATGACATTATTATTGTACAAAACCAATAAAAAAACCTCTAACGCCAACCTAATTTAACCTACAATCTGCATTATCTCGAATGCTTGCGCATCAGCTAGTGTAAGCGACTTTAGACATTTCAAAGCCCGGTAAAGTTAAAATATAAAATTTCAATTAGGAAAAATTTAAATTGCACTTTTCACTTAACTTATTGTGCAAAACTAAGTACATATGTACTACATATATCATAGAGGGGGCTTCGAGGATGCCACGGCACTGGGCTAATCACCTGATTCTTACAGTGTCCGCGAAACAGCTGATGACAGTATTCGAGGTGTGACAGTGTCCAAAGCTACAGTGTCCGAGGTTCGACTGTATAAAGAAAATCAACACCCTGTACTGAAAACACGTATTGTAAAAAAGCGTTTATCTACATAGATGGAACTTAAAAAATAGTAACATGGTACTTTTAAGGGCATGCTCTTCGGTGACCACGTGACCAAACTAGTCCCCGGTTATGAAAATTTTTTTTTGGCATCAGTATATTGAGCACTGGCGCCAATTTTATACTAAATCGTATAAACCTTGAACAAATTAATATAAACAATAAAATTTGCGCATTCGTTGCAAATCAAGAAATAAGTATCTGCACACACGTAACCTATCATTATTTTTTGGGCATTTTTAGCGATTTCTAGCGGAGAAAAAAAATAACCTATGAACGTCGATAAAGTCGAAATCAAGTGACTAAGTTCGTTCATGAAATGTTTGTGTAAAATTATTTAAATTTTTTTGGTCATAAAAATAAAAGATAAATTTCAAATTGGAAACATATCAACACCAGCAATGTACTAAAATGTATTCGTCGGAGTTCTCCAACCAAACTCCATCATTCTTGACGTTGAATCGATCAGCTGATAACTATTGTTGATTGTGAACCAACCAGCGGGACTCAGCGTCGGACTCGCCTTGTCTTTCGCCCCCGGGCAAATTTTATTTTTATTCTTAGAATTGTTTCACACCAGTACAAAAAATCCACAAGAATATATAACCATTAGAAGATTAAAATTATTTTCTGAAGATACACATTTCTCAAGATGGGACTTGAACGGATTTTCGAGTATTACATCCTAAGATGTTCCTCGATTTTTTTGAATCGCGGCATCTACTTTATCGACGTTAAAAGTTGATTTCCTATTCCTGTCGTATTTTACTAGAAAACTTTCTTCGTAATTATGAACATTTTGATATATACAAACGTTCCTTAGTGCTTTCTGTGTAACTTCCTAAATCCTGAACGCGATATCTCAATCCGTGTGGACGTAGTGACCAAAAAAATGAAAATCATTTCATTCTCTACAAAGAAATTTCATGGACGAACTTAGTCACGTGATCTCGACCTTATCGACGTTCAAAGTTTCTTTTTTTCTCAGCTAGAAATCGCTAAAAATGCTCCAAACATAATGATAGATTACGTCTGTGCAGATACTAAAAGTTTTATCTGCAACTAATGTTTAAATTTTATTGCTTATATTAATTTTTTGGAAGATTTAGACGATTTAGTCCAAAATTTGTGTCAGTGCTCAATATACACGAATCAAACAATCTGAAATGTATCAATATGGCTGAGCCATATTGGCTCAGCTATTTCGAAATTTCAAATTTTCACTTCAAATTTGTATTCAGCGGCCTAAATAACCCACTGGTACCATTTTTCATCCAAATCCGCCAATTCGTTGGATTTTTCAATATTTTGGTCGCCATAGTGGATCAGCCATTCCGAAATTTCGAATTTTGACCCCGAATTCGTATTCAGCGACCAAAATAACCCCTTAATACCAATTTTCAATCAAATCCATCCCGTGGAACGTCCTGCACATATTGGACCCACTTAGCGATTTTCGGTCTGCACAGTGAAGGGGTTAAGGAGAAAAATCCATTTTTATATAACGAACAATCTAAATTTTCAAAATGATTGAAAATTTGTTGAGAGTAGGCTTTTTTTAAATTAATTTTTTCAAATATATAGAAGGGAAATATTTCTTTGAATGAAAGAGATATGAATTGAAGACAAAAAATATACATTTTACACCAAATGAATGACTCATTGTTCCAAATGAATGTGCCATGAATTGGAATGAATATTTATTTGAGATGAGGAAATATGAATTAAAGGGTAGAAATATATTTTTAGCTCAAGCAAATATTTTATAGGCTCAAAAAACTATTTCCCCACAGCAAATTTCTGAATATTTGAAGCACAAAATATATCTCTGGTTCAAACAAATATTTCTTTGGCCCAGACCATGCACAAGTGCAATAAAGTAGTTAGTACTTCAATTGTAGTACATATTTTTCTAAATAAGCAACTGGATTCTTTTAGCCTAAATTATAATTACCATTGTTATTAATATACACATTTAATTTAAACAAATCACATAATTTAAAATTTTGATAAACCTGAAATAGAAAAATTCGATGAAAAATCCACTTCCATCAGGAATTAAACTTGGGTGCATCGAGTGTAAAGTCCACAGCGTTAACCAACGGCACTACCGCAACATGGAAACTGTCAGGCGAAAAACCGTATTTAAACCTCACCATAAATACCAAGAAAATATTTCTTCAAATCAAAAACATGGATATTTAATTTAACAATATATTTCTTTAATCTAAAGAAGTATTCAATTGAAACAAATGACGTAAAATTGTTAAATTTTAGATTTAAAAAAATGATTACTTCTTTGGAATAAATTTTTATTTGTTCTGAATAATTTAATTCTAGTAATCAAATTAAATATTTTATTCCACGGAAGAAATAAATATTTATGTGAACACAATACCTTTTTCATCTAAATAAATGCTCCATTGCTATAAATGCATGAACCCTTTGTGAAAAAAAATGTATTGTAATTTAATTAATATTATTTTGAATTCAATTATTATTTCTTTGATTTAAATAAACCTAAATTCTTGAATCAACTATGGAAAAATTATTGATTCAAATGTGTCCCGAATTAGTTAAAATAATCGAACTCTTTGAATAAAATATATATTTCTTTGAACGACTAATCACATTTAAACGAATCGAGACCTTTTGAAGTAAGGAAATCATTTTCTTGAATTTAAGAAATATGTATTTCATCAAGAAAATACAGCCAAAGAATTAATTTTTTTAGATCAACAAAATATATATGCCTGGTTCAAATAAAAATTACTTCTGTTAAAGAAAATTTTCTTGATGCTAAGAAATAGGATTCAAGTAAATGTATTCACTTGCTGCTAAGAATTATTTTTTTAGTGTACATAATTGTCACATAATACCAATAAAATTAAGACTACCTTCGTAATAAGGACAATTTTTTAGGGTTACTAAAACTTGATCACTTACAGCATTGAGCCGATAAAAAAATCAAGTGACCGATCTACGTGGATAAGGTCTAACTTGAATGGGTTTCACTAAGGTAGGTGTCGAAAAATGCACATATTCTACCACCAATCAAATTCAGATCAATTTCGCGACAAGGGTATTTTTTGGGGATGCTAGAATTTCATACCTTACAGCATTAGGTCTGTCGAAAAACCAGGTGACTGATCTACCTGGACAAGTTCGAAATTTGAGGAGTTTCGGTACACTGTTAGAAATTTCTGTAGGAATTTTCAGAGACGCATCACTAAAGCTTTATGCAGAAACCGTTTATAAATTTTCCGAAACTGTAATAGAAATTTCAGCAACGGTAACCGTATTTGTATTCAGATACAAATACGGGGGTTGTTTTTGTAACGATTAGGGGTGAAGAATAATTTTACTCCTAAGTTATGCGATAAAAACACCGTTTTAATATTTTCTGAGTATTTTTCATTTACATAGTTTCTCTTTAAAAAACACGTTTCTGTAACACAGGGGGTTGTTTTTTAAAATAAGGGTTGATTTTACAGAAGTGTTTCATATCACATTGGAAAGAAAAAAAGAGCAAAAAATGTAGCTGTTATTTTTTTTAGTACTATTTTCATTAGAGGGGATAATTTTTTAAATAATGGTTGATTTTACAAAAGCGATTCATAGCACATTTTAAATCAAAAACATCCAACCTAGTCATTTTTTTAAATTTAATGATTTTTGTAGAGGGCGCCGCCGAGTTGACGACAATCTAGCGCCGCCCTGTTTTCTGAAAAACTAATCAAGCAAAAAAAAATTCTTCATAAAAAATATTAAAAAAATATGCATCATATCATTTTGTTTTTCATCAGTGGCAACGCTTGAACCTGCGTCTCCGGCGGTATTCCTTTCCCCTCGACATCCTTCCGCAGCCTATCGGCCACCACGATCGCGTATACTTTGCACACCGTATTCATGAACGTAATCCCTCTATTTTCCTGCCTTTCCCTATTCCCTTTTTATACAGTGTTAGATCGACCCCTCCCTCCACCCTCTTGGTTATCCTTCCCCCCTCCATACCCTTCTCACTATCTCCTTCAGCCTCTCCCATACCTCTTGTGTGACAAAGAGCCACGCTTTGTTCTCTACCCCGCCCAGCATTGCTGCCAGACCTTTTCAACTTCCTTACAGTCGGTTAAATAAGAGCGTGGTCACTGTTGTGAGGAAATGAAAAGACTCAATACAAAAATTCTTTCAAATATGTTTTATTTGATCGAAAATTTTCATGCAAATACATTAATAGCAGGTCCAATCACCTTCAGCGTCAATAATGGATTGGCAACTTCGAGGCATACTTTGGACACTGCACCGACTGAACCGCGATTTGGGAAGTCATCGACATTTTTCACCTCTTTGAAATGATTCACCCACTTACTAACAAACTGTTTCGACTTTTGCATATATTTTGCAGCAGCCGCTTGGAACGTTTTGGGACCTTTAGGGCGCGAGCACAAAAGAACTGCTTCGAAGCGCGAAGCGTATGCGGCACTTATTTTAGAAAAATGCTCGGTTCGTATTAAAAAGAACAGTCAGCTGATTTTCTTTCATAAAGCATGACGTACTACACTGACCTCTATATGAGAAAAAAATTACAGCATTTGCATTTACCGATCGTTAGTAATCGTGACCACGCTCTTATTTAACCAACTGTATCTGATTCTCTATGAAAAATTTTACAAATAATTTTTGAGAATGGCTTAGAAAATGTCATGAATTTTCAATGCATTTAAAACAATAACTAGCTTCCTCGTATTAAGAAAATTCTCAAACTTTCTTAAATTTTATGTAGTCTTACATTTTTGTAATTTTCCATAGAAGAATATAAAGTTTGCTTCAAAATTCACTTAATTTATTGGAATGGAAGCTTCTAATTATTTCCCTAAGGGTTTATACTTTTTTTTACCTTCTTCTCTATTCCTTTACACACCCCCCACACACTTACTTGGCGGTGTGAGGGGGACCTACAGCTTAAGGCGGGTTCCGAACCATCAAGAGCATCAGCTCTAAGTACTTAAAGAACCTTTTTCTCTAGAGGTACTGGTCCCATGACTCTCCGGGGATGGAAAATTCCCTTGCTAGCTTAGCATTCACCGCATGGGCCGCCGAGGCTCTTCCAGAGTGCGAGGCGGGAATCGAACCTGCAAGCCGACAGAGTGGGTGAGAATCGCACGCCCTAGTCCCCACGTCCATCGTCCTACTCTCATTGAGTTTATTGAAGATTCATAATGATATTTGAAAATTCATATGTTACCTTAAAAATATTAGTATTTTATTTGAATACTTTTTTTTTTCGTTGAAAATTTAATCTCTGTCTAGCAGTATATATAACTATTCCATATTGGGCTTAAAGTGTATCCTTTTAGTTAAAAATTCATGTATTTTGTTGAAAATTTGTCCTTTTTTTTAGAATATTAGACTTCTTGGTCAGGATCAAACGTATCAAACTTTTCGATTATTGTCATTTTTTCATAAATCGGGTCTTGACATCTCCCGACAATTTTTCTAAATATTTATTCGGCGTTTAGAAAAAAGTAATTTTTTATTCTTTAGCAACACGTGCTAACTATAGGGGCATACGGGCAATGTTATTCCCTCAATGGCCGATCGGAGTGTGTGACGTCACAAGTGAGAATGCTCTATCTAGGTGTGAGCATGAACAGCTACCCGAAATGGGTCGCAGAGGTGCTTCCCATGGAAGAGTTTAATCACATTCTCTCAGGATAGGATGCGGAGTTTTTGTTTTAATCTTAAAAAATAACATTAAAAATAAAACAATTACATTTTTGGAAAAAGTGGCACAAGCTGCGAAAAAAATTAATAAATAAAAATGCAACATTTTTGAAAAAACGACAAAAGGTATGAAACAAATTGATAGACAAAAGTTCTTTATCTAAAAAAGAGATACAAATGTGTTAGACTCGACTCGCGGTACTGCAAAACCCAGTATTGCAAACTCCCGCTATTGAGTAAGTTTTTCCCTCGATAGTGAGAACGACGCTATAACCCCTTCACCCCCACTACTCATTTCTACATTTTATGAATTCATCATATGCACAATTCAATTTGTGATGTCTTTCAACGTCTCCTTCGCTCTATTCATTTTAATAGTAATTTTAATAATATACGATTTAAATCGTCACTAGAAACTGTCAGGATGCAAACAGTTGACATTTGAACATAGTAAATAGTCCGTGGAGTGGGGTCCCCTCATACGAGAAAAAATGAATAGCCCACTGTTTTTCTGCCAAAATAGAGTTACTAAGAACAATGGTAATTTTAAATTCGAGCGTACAGTAACGAAACCTATCATAACGCGTTCCTTTAATTGAATAATGAATGTATGTTAATAATTGAAAGCTTTAAATCATGTCTCTTTTTATATTATAATTTATGGTTGTTTCTAAGGACAATTTCATCATCAAAGCTTTCAGTATTGGAAAAAAAATGCATGTAATGTTTTCCCTGGAAGTATTATAATATCAAGTGTATGGGCATATCCTGAATACTATATAACGACCACTACATGCGCCTAATATCCAACGGTGCTGGCTAGAGATGGGACGAGCAGTAGCATACCTACTGCTTCCTGCGCTCCGGCCTCATGCACACTCCGGCGATGCAGTACCTACTGCACGCAGGAGCTTCGCAGGACCTACTGCACGCAGGAGCTTCGCAGGACCTACTGCAAACTTCGGCCGGTATTTTTTTGCCCGCCGAAGTTGCAGTAGCTCACTACCCCGATTTGCCGAATT
>NC_046660.1:142734407-142736666 GCF_010883055.1 Belonocnema kinseyi
TATTCTCGCTTCCCTTCGAGTTTCCACTGTTTCCAGTTTAAGGATTTCTTAAGTTTCTCAATTTTCTTCTGATTCCCTTTAGATCAAGTCGCTTAGGAAAATATCAATATCAGAATTGGGAGGGGAATCGTAGGCTTTATTTAAATTAATTTCATAAAATTTTTGTAATATTTATCTTTATTTAATTTCGCTTCATACATGTTGTGCTTGTATTTTATTCTATAATAGATAGATGCCTAAATACGCAAGAATTACAATTAAAATGTAATATTTATAAAAAATGTATTCAAGGAAAATAATTTTTTTTTAAATTTGATGTGGTAATTATTTCTTTAATTTCTTCTTTTGTATTGAAATGAAATTTGATTTTATTCAAAGAATGCGTTTCATTAATGTAAATTTAGCTATATAATTACTTTTTTGCGTAGAGTAGGAAAGTTTTGTTGTACTACCAACATTTTTTTAATGTTTACGCAAGGAAATATGGTTTGTAAATTAGCTACTGGCTACGGCTATCGGCTACGTGTCCAGCTTTTTAGGATAAATTATCAAAATCTTATGAACTTCATTAGCGGTTGATTGGTTTAATCATGGAGAATAGATATAAGGAGACCAATCTGTAATACATGGACTTCACCAAAAACGTTCACTTTTCCGTTGCCAGAAGTACGCACATACACATGTGTAAAATCACACATACGTATAGTTCAAAACTTTCTGAACGTGGCGTGCCAACCGCACTTAAAAAAAATGGCCGCCTCCATTGTTTTGTTTTGACAGGTCGCTTAAACAAATAAATAATTGATAATCAGGCAGGATTTTTGAAATGTTTGTGGAATAAAAAATTATTCGCCATGGAAGAGGTAGGTAGTATGTTTATGAAAATATCAAGTTACTTTTACAAACACTATGCATGCGACAGGTATTCGACGCGTTCGTAAGAAAAACAATAAACATACAACTTATACCACTCTGAAAGTCTTGTACACTACATTTGAAACCACACTTTTTGGAAACTTTCGCTTTTATACAGCGATTTTTAATTTTAACATTCTTTCCTTTATTCACAAACTATTAATTGTTCAATCATTATTTATTTACATTTGAGTCGCGTTCACAACGGCAGCCATATTTTTTTTAAGTGTGGTTGGCACGACACGCTCGGGAAGTTTTGAACTGCATGTAAGTGTGATTTTGCACATGTGTGTGTGTGCGTACTTCTAGCAACAGAAAAGTGTTCATTTTTAGTGCCACTAGTTTGGTCTCCTTATGTCTATTCTCCATGGGTATAATCCTGATATCATGTGCCAGTAACATTGACAACGGCATCAAGTATTAAACTGAAATTAAAAATGATAATTCTTTAAATTCTATTGTTCAATGTATACATGTTTAGAATATATTGGAGTCTTTATATATAAGAAACACAATAATGAACAATATTAAAACTGCGTCTGTAAGCGCTATTTTTATTGCTCAAAAGAAGAAAGTAATTTATTTTTTAAATAAAAAAGTGTATTTTCACAGCTGAATTTTTAGCAAGGGGGAAACTTCAAATTGATGTTATCACCGATTTCCATTTCCAGTTATGTAGAGGTGTGAGTTAGTGTAAGAGAATAGATTAGTCTGTAAAAATATCGTGTTACGATGAAAATAAAGGGATAAGTAGTTATAGGGGAGTGTGGGTCCTTCACTCATGTACGTAATTTTTGCAAATTCACACAAACTTTCTCCTGAAGATCATCTTTTTAGTTATAAATTTTTCTTATTTGGTTAAAAATTTAAGAATTTTTTCAAAAGGTTATCCCTTTCGGTTGCAAATGAAATTATTTTGTAAAAAAATGAAGCTTATTGAGTTAAAAATTCAACTATTTTCGTAGAACATTAACCTTTCGTTTAAAATTCTAATTTTCTTGCAGATAAAGTCGACTGAGATCTTTTTTGGATGAAAACTATTGCTTCTGAAAATTTGTCTTTTTTAATTAAAAGATCTTATTTTATATTATAAATATTGCATCTTTCTCAGATAAAACTGCAACTTTTTTATTAAAAACTAAACTATTTCCTAGAAAATGTACTTTTTGGTTATAATTTTTATTTTTGTCTTGAAAAGTCAATTAAAATATTTTTCGATGAAAATTCAACCCTTTTCTTGGGAATTTGTCTTTTGGATTTCAAAATTCACCTGTCTTAGTAAAATTTTTCTTTTTCTTAGACATAACAGCAACTGTTTGGTTTAAACTTTAACATTCTTGTTAA
>NC_046660.1:142736766-142764299 GCF_010883055.1 Belonocnema kinseyi
ATTTTGTTAGTGTTTTTTTAATTCATCGGTTTTAAAACACATTTTATCTTTCTTAAATACAAATGTAAGTTTTTGGTTGAAAATTATACAATTTTGTGGAAATATCATCGTTTTTAATTGAAAATGCTGCTCTGTTGAAAATTTAAACATTTTGTACAAAATTAAAACTTAAAATTAAAACTTGTACTGAGCGTGCTTGACAACTGCAGTCTTTATTCCCTCTAACAAAATTACGCGAGATCAACAGTTCTCAGATTAAAACTCATAATGTAAAACTGAAAAGTCATAAAAGATTCAAAATAGTCAAATTTTGAAAAAAATAAAGCTTGTGCTGGGTTGTGCTCGATAAATGCAGTCTTTATTCTCTATAATAGAATTACGTAATAACAAAAGTTGTCATATTAAAACCCAAAATATAAAAATTAAAAAAAAAAAGAAAAACACAAATTTGAACAAACAAAAATTATGCTGAATTGTATTCGATAAATGAAGTTAGTATTATTCAGCACAAGTTTCGGTTTTCCGAAATTTGATCATTTTTCGTCTTTTATGTTTTTTTGAGTTTTAAATTTTGAGGTTTAATACGAGAACTGTGGATCTCAGGTAATTTTTTTTAAAGGTAATGTATGCATTTTTCGAGCACAACTCAGCACAAGTTTGAGTTTTTCCACATTTTTAAAAATAACAAAATTTTTTGGATTTTAGTTTTTTTAAGACAGGTTTTTATAATTTGTATTTCCTGCACGAAAATGTGTATACTTTGAGCCGCCTAGCACAACCTTTCTTTTTGCTATAGTAAGAAACTGCAGATCTAGAAAAAAACAAAACTTTTTTCAACAATTGTGCCCGTAATTTTTTATTTTTCAAAAAACCGTTTACGGCATAAATGAGAACAAATTTTATTAAATAAATTGCCCTAACTTTCGATATCTTAGCTGTTAATTAAAATTTGTTTCGAAGATTGTTATTTTCATTTTCATTTGAATGTTTTCTTTAATTTAAAAATTTTAATTTCCAATAAAAAAAGAAACTAATTAAAAAACCACAAAAAATGTACGAAAATCACCTAAATATATGGCAAACGCTTCTCTTCTTGTAACTTCAATATTTGAAATTTTGGACTTGGATAATTTCATAACGAGAAATGAGGAACAAAACCAGTATTTGCTAAAAGTACTAACAAATTATAGAAGACAGTTTCCAAACACTCGATTCAATTGTTCTGTTTCGTATTATTGATCCACATTTTTTATACGAAACTGGATCTGCCTGGACGAATAAAAATTGTTTAAAAAATGACAGGCCATTATGAACAGAATTGTTCTGAACAGAATTGAATAATTGTTCAAACAAATTGCATTTTTTTAAACATTTTAAGCTGGTTAAAATATTCTTTCTATATACTATAAAATCAGAAAAATAATTGTATTCTATTTTATTTTTTTAAGCTATTGGAAAAAATTGATTGAGCAAGTATAAATTGTTTAAATAAATAGAAATTTGTTCAAACTTAGAAGAAATGTACCAAAATTTTACAATTTTTCAATAAAAAGTAGCATCGTATACCATTTTGAGAAAAAGTGGACATCTCTGGCTCAATGTTTAGAAATTTTGAAATAAACAATGATCACTTGTTTTAATAATTAATGTGTCAAAAATTTTAGTACTAAAAAAATATAAACTGTTACATTTTATGAAGAAAGTACAATTATTTTTTACATTTTATTGAAATAAATAATTCTTTTATTAAGTTACATTTATTTTAGTTTCGCTTAAATGACGTCTGTCCCTATCAATTCTTAATTCAATAAAGAGAAATTATATTCGCCGCACAAATATGATATATTTTAAATCAAATATATAAATGTTCTAATTTTCCCACTTTCATATTTCATGATATTCGCACTCGGATAATGTTGAAAAAGAGGACGTAGCTGAATTTTCTAAAGCGGATTTTAAAAAGGATTTACATATGTCTCTGTCGCATATGGAAATACTTTTTAAGCGTTAAAATATCTTTATGTTTCGCCAATTCGCTTAACGTTTTTAATTTAAGTTGTAAATAAATAATTAATTAATAATTATTTACAAAATGCTATCATATTATAATAATAATAAAAAATCTATTATTTTACTTCATTAGATATTAATTAATCATTAATTAATCATAATTAATATTAATTAACTCATAATAACCGTTTCTCTGTCATAGATTTAAGGCTGCTTAAATAAGCCAAATCTTTAAGAAATTGCTGAATTAACTTCTAATTAGCTGAATTATTCTCCTGATATAATTTTAAGGAAATGAAAAAAGTGGATGAAAATCGGTTAATATTTCCATTAATTAATTAAATCTTAATGTGTATGCGAAATTACAAGAACTCTCAACTGGCATTGAAGATATGATCCGATTTTCATCAACAGTACTGTTTAGCACAGTACATATAGAGAAAGACACACCTGTGAGTTATATGTGAATCTTACTTCGCTACTATTTATTACTAAAAATTTTTGAGGCAAACATTGAGATAATTATTTAGAAAATAACAGATTTTATCCACTACACACATGTTTCGTATGTTATTTTATTATTTAAATAAAATAAATAATTTATATTTCATTTACGAATCGCCTCGAAAATTAAAAGTCAATATAATTTCATTATTAAACATTTTTTAAATTCTCATTTTCTCAATATTGAATTGCTGACATTGAATTCTGATTTTCTGAACGCAAAAGGAAAAGTAAATAAAGCGTTCGAAAAAAAAGTCAGAAGACGCAGAAAAAAAAGGGTTCAGGGCTTCAGGTACTTGACGCCGAATTTTGCAGTAGGAGAAAGAACGCAGTAGAAATCCGGCCGAAGTTACTGCCTACTGCTTCCTCCGGCGGCCGGAGGGAGCAGGAGCCGAAGTTTAAAACTCAGGTCTGGCAAGCAGGTGGACCTGTCTGCCGGAGGGCAAGCAGTAGCCGAAGTACTGCTTGTCCCATCTCTAGGGCTGGCTCCATTCTTACATGACATAACAGCCGTGACTGAATCAGTTCGCTATCTCAATGGCTGAATTGTGAAATTCTGACCTTGAATTCATAATTAGCGGCCTAAAACAACTTGTGTATACCAAGTTTTATGAAAATCCAGCCAGAAGGCGGCTCTCCAGTGATACGTTTTAGGAGGTCAGTCCTGTGGACAAACCTGTTTGTTTTGAGGAGTAAAATACGCCTAAACATATTTTAAATGTGCACGCGTTGGGCGTCGGACCCAGTACCCATTTCATGGGATGCGTAGAATGATCTCAAGGTACCGCGGCCTACCTGCCATTTATGTGACCTTTTTCTATTGTTCAGTGCTGGTCTGGATCTCGAAGCGCGGTGGCTCTCAACCGGCGCTTTCTGTATTATGTTACAGGGGTGCATTTAAATAGAATAGTGTATGGAACCTGTGTTGCGCCCTACGATGGAGGTCGAGTTGAAGACGCTTTGCCGTGTTAAAATGTTTGGGCAACTGAAATGGTCCGTAATGTACGTTACTTAAAGAAATGTCTATACTATTTATACTAAAGATATTTATACTAAATTAAATATGTATCGAGTTTAATTCTTAACGAAACATGCGGATTTTTTTTCTTCTGATTTACAGCAATTTTTAACCATTTGCATACTTTTTTATTCAATGTGGATAGAAATACAACAGTGCCCGAGTAAAGTTCATAAAAAGTTCTTCTATTGAGCCATGTATACTCTTCCAGACATATTTGAACAAATAGTCATCAGTCTTCGAAAATGCCATTCTACCGATTCGCATTCGCATATCGCGCTTTACTTTTGACCACAGCGATTCGATTCCTTGCGTGTGAATATTATTATCAGCCGGATTTAAACAAAAATTTTAATGATTTACGGTAGAGTGTGTGTAGTGAATGCGATCTACACTACAATATCCTTTCCAACAGTCCTTTATAATATGAGTACCCGGTAAAATATTGTCTTTGATAATATCGTGTGATGTATTCGCATTCCGATTTCTAACTACTCTAAAAAACTCTTTTTGGGTTCTCTGTCATCGCCTCCCACCACCCACCTATTTTGTCCTTTTCTTCCTCGATTCTATTTTCATTTTCCGTCATTCTCACTACTGGTTAGTGTTATAAAAAATTTCTTAATATTAGACAGTTCCGACAACAAATTGATTTGAATTTTTGGTTTCAAAAAATGATTTTTACTTTTAAATAAGTAATTTTCAACCAAATAAATGAATTTTCAATTAAAAAATTTGTTTTTTTTTTACCAAAAAATACCAACTTTGAACAAAATAGATGAATTTTCAATTAAAGGAGATACATATACAGCAAAAAATAAAGTAGTTTCATTTTCAATTATAGAAATCAGTTTCTAAGGAAACGCGCCTTAGACTCGACCTCGATGGTAGGGGCAACAGAGTTCATGTTTTTTCGACGTAAGCAACTGTTAATTACAAAAAATTCCGTTCTACTCCGAAAAAAGCGAGAAAAGAAGAATTGAGGCAATTAAACAGTCAGTTTCGTGATATGAAGTTGACTTATTTCTTAATTACATAGTTATTAAAAAGGGTATTGAAATTGACACGATAAATGCTGAATCAGCCCTGTACAGTGAAAAGGCAATTCCCTTCACTAGTGGGGAGGCTATTGCATTTTTTGTTGATTTAAAATTGACATAATCTAGGGTAAAATTGACAAAATCTAGATGCGAACTTTCAAGGAATCTCTAAAAAGAGAAAATCGCAGACATCCACCCTCCTTGCAAACTGGTTAAGACTGCAAAAACCTATTGTTATCCACCAAATACGGCAATATAGATTACTGAAACGGGATCCATAATTCGATTGCAAGACCTTTTAGATCATACTACTGCGAGAGTGTTAAACGTTAAAGACGTAAAACCTAAAAGTGTCAAGTATTTAAAATTAATATCAAAATATGTTGGTGATGGCAAATCTGGATATAACCCTTACAAGCAATTGTTCAAAGATTCTGAAAATTTGGATGAAAGTCTCTTTTTGATGTCCTTAGTTCATCTTTGCCTTTAATGCTAAAAAGATTCATCATTGCTAGTAAGTTGGGAAAATTTTCGACCTTGTTCACCAAAAATTGGTATGCCAATAATCGTTGAGTATGCTAAAAAAAAACGAAATAAAAATGTTTACCTGAATTTGGCAATATTGGCAAGCAAAGAATTAAACCTAGCAAAGTCGAAATCGATGGTTTCGTTTGTTTGGTAGAGCACGAACTAATTACACAATGTTTGAATGCAAAATAAGCCTAAATCTCACTGGAACATCATCCGCCGCGAAATGTAGTATTTGTCATGCAAAACCAAGTGAGATGAACAATTGAACTCACGTCCAAATAACAGAAGAAAATAAAGAGGCCTTTCAGTTCAAATTAAAAGTCTTGCATTTATCGATTATTCTGACGGAATGCGTACTTAACATCACTAATGAAAAGGGAAATCCGTTAACAACTTGACCTAATTTCGGGACCCTTCAAAATAAGGTGCTGGCCCTTCCAATGATGGAAAAACAGTCAGAAAGTTGTTCAAAAGTTATGAGACGATTTCAGAAATTACTAGCTTCGATGTAGAACTTTTTATAAATTTTTATCACCTGTTACAAGTTTTAGCATCTGCTAAAGTCGATAGTAAAAGGAAAAGAACTCCCTGACTCCAAATAAAATAAGAACAGTCAATATTTAATATAACGAATAACAATGAGAATATTCATTCTTGATACATATCGCTCTTCCTGGTAGCCTATATTTCTATTTGTCCAAGTGACAATTGTACTCCATATTACAAGATAATACTTGGAAAAGTTTACATTTTCAAAACTGAAAAATTACCTACATTTAATTATTTCCCCTACCCTAACTATAATCTATAATAGATTAGGTTCTTACGTCGACTCTACTATGTGACGTTTACCTACGTTCGCATTATTTAAATAAAAGTACTGACATAACCTTTTAGAACATCTCTATTTATTTGAGGAGGTTACTCAATCTCAAAGTCGTGAATTTAAACACACGTGCATAACTATATTCATAGACAAGAGATTATTCCGAAAGGCTAAACAAAAAGGGGTAATTATATGGGTAAGCAAACCTCTAGAGGGTGGTCATATTCAACCGCAGTAACCAAAGGGTTAGACAAAAATTCTAGGGGTTGGTCATATTGAGTAAAGGTTATCGTATTTAGGGTCAACAACGATCATCAAGGTGGTCGCGATTAAAATCAAAAAGGGGATTCAAAGGGAGTAATCGCAACTGAGCACAAAGGGTTCGTCATAATTTACCACAAAGGGGTTATCTCAATTTGACAGGGGGGGGGGGGGGGGGGGGGGGGCGGAGAAAAGCCATAGTTCACCAGAAAGGTATGATTAAATTAACAAAACGACTATTCAAATTCAACAGTACTCTCAAAATAAATAACGTCAAACGGTAATCACACAGTTCGCTAATTGATCGGAGCATGTCACATAAGGAAAAATCAGACAAACATAGCAGTAATCATAAATCAATAAATCAGTAATAGGCAACATCTAACAACATAATAGTAATCAACAATCAGTTACACAAATCAGTAATAATGGATCACAAATCCGCTCAACAATATATGCATCAATAGCATGATGTTAATTTAGAACATTAAATCAGCAATGAAGTAATCAGAAGGTTAATCAAAAATAAGAATCTGATAAAAATAATCATAATCCAGATAATTTGATTCTACGGCTAGATCCAGTCACAGAATTACGTCTCGACTACGTGTCATCAAAACTTTCTCAAAAAAGGGACTTTATATGAGCAAAATTACTACAGCATATAACGAAAACATCAATACGACATAAAATGGCCACGTGTTTAACTAGTTACACCAAACTGATCTAGGAAAGCATTGAGTCTTACCGTGATTCTACAGCAAAAGAGATCCTCGAAATTCTTCTTTGAAAGCAGTCCCTGAAATTTATTCTGGAAATTAATTCTTTTATTATCCCACAATCCATAAGATCCTTAAGCGGCGAATATTCGGAACAGTAGCGGTCCTCCAATTACAATAATTCTGGATAGCTGCTTAATTTACTCTAGGTATTTTGGATTTAATCGAAGTATTCTGTGAAAACCGGTACTCTTTAAAAGAAAAAATGTTGTTTTCTATTTCTGTTTTTCAGTAAGAAGAAAAATGTTCATGAACGACCCTGAACTATTTATGCGGAATTTTATTAGCTTTAATGGAGAAAAAAAATTCAAATCGGTTCACTAACCGCTTCTGAATATCAATTTGTTCATATACATTTTATTGCCCGCCCGTGCGGCGTTATATGTAAAGTCGCGGAACGGATGACTTAAGGTGCAAACAAATGTACCAAGGTGTCGTCTAGCCTTGGATCCTCTGCATTTATAGCATTGATCTTGAGATCATTCGTGTAACATACGTGAGTGACTTAATGCTCTCGGTGCCGTTCGAGACGATACTGTCTAATGATCGGGTCGGCATCGTGTCAATTTTATCTCGGGTCGGCATCGTGTTTACGATACCCGTGCTCGGTTTTCTCTCGGCTCGGCTTTGGCTCGGAAAGTCGATATATCGGCTCGGGATTGTATTGGGTTTTCGATCCTCCTTCGTCAGATGTGTGTCTGTGACGTAGCGACTAGCGGTTCACAGTAGAGTGAAATGAAGAGCGAGGTACAAAATTATGTATAGAACGCTATAATGCACCGATTTTGGATTAGTTTTTTTTTTTGGAAAATTCAGGATTAAATTTTCTAGAAGAAGTTGAGAGTGGATTTGTTTTTTTTTTGTTTATTTAATTTTTATCTTCATGCAAATAGCGAAAAGTGTTGAGTTTTTGCATTTCATGTTTCATTCCCGTAAAAACAATTGTCATTATGCTTCAGATCACTCTAATTCAATGCAAAGCGGTGTAAGAAAAAAAATGTTATCTTCCGAAGGTTATTGTTATTAGCAGATTTTAAAAACAAATAATCTATATTAAGTATATTTGTTGTTAAAGTATATTCCTGGTTTACAATTGTTTGCTTTTATTCTTTGCATAATACGTGGCCATCAAAATTGAGATTTAAATGTTAATAATTACTTCTATAAACAAATTCTATGAACAAATGTACATCACAGAACTTGATAGACAGCAAAAAATCTGTTTTTCTTCTACTCTTATTGTGATGATATCGCCGATTATATTTTCCGTAAAAATGATACTATCCATTGATATTTGTTTATTTGATAAGTTAATTGATATAAACAAATGCACATTTTGTACTTTTTCAAGCAAAAATAAATCGTTTTTTTCGGACCTTGCTGAAATTAAATTTCGCATGACATTCAATGGAAACATTTTGCTATGAATAAATATGTTATATTTTAATAACAAATTATACATAAAGAAATGCACATTTTCGGCGTTTTCATGCAAAAATAAATAGTTTTTTGAACCGAACCTGCTCAAGTAATTCTCAAATTTAGTTATGCATTAACATTTGTTGATTTTAGGAACAAATTATATAAACAAATGCACATTTTCGGCGTTTTCAAGCAAAAGTAAATCGTGTTTTCATCTGATCTTGCTCAAATTATATTCAACAAATGTAGTTATGCATTAACATTTGTTAATTTTCAGAACAAATTATACAAACAAATGCACATTTTCGGCGTTTTTTAGCAAAATTAAATCGTTTTTTCATATAATCTAGCTTAAAATGTATTCAAAAAATTTAGTTACGCATTAACATTTGTTAATTTTAAGAACAAATTATACAAACAGGGGCACATTTTCGGCGTTTTTCAGCCAAATTAAATCGTTTTTTCATATAATCTAGCTTAAAATATATTCAAAAAATTTAGTTATACATTAACATTTGTTAATTTTATGAACAAATTATATAAACAAATGTATATTTTCGGCGTTTTCAAGCAAAAATAAATCGTGTTTTTATCTGGTCTTGCTCAAATTATATTCAACAAATGTAGTTATGCATTAACATTTGTTAATTTTAGGAACAAATTATATAAACAAATGTATATTTTCGGCGTTTTCAAGCAAAATTAAATCGTATTTTCATATAATTTTCATTAATTTTTGAAACTAAAATTTAAACTATTCCGTTTTGGAATTGAAAATTTAACTTTTTCAGTGAAATTAAAAGTACAAATACTAGGTTGGAAATTCATGTTTCTGATCGAAAATTCTAGAGTCTAGTTGACAGAAGTTGGATTGGAAGTTGAACTTATATTGCTGAAAACTCGGGTTTTTAGTTTTTTCCAATTTGAAATCATTTTTTCCCTGGGAATTAAAGTATCATTTGTTGATAAAAATTAAATTTTTTGTAAAAAACAAATGCAAGAGAACAATAATCAGTGAAGTATTCTCTCAAAAATAATTCTTGTAAATAATAATAATAATGATAAAACATGTAACTATTTGGTTGAAAACCCGTTTATTCGAGGTAGAAATGTGTTTTATAACTTAACATTCAAGTATTCACGTTATAGAGTCATCATTGAACGCAAAAGTTTGTTTCTTCATTGGAAATTTCAACTATCTTGGTTTGGGAATAGATTTTTTTGTTGAAAATTTAACTACATTCTTGAAAACACGCTTTATCGCTTAATAATTGATTTTCTCCAATGAAAACTTAACTGCAGTTTCTAGTTGCAAATTTATCTATTTCAGTTTAAAATTCAACTATATAATTAAATGAAAATTAATTTTCCTGTTTAAAAATTAAAACTATTCTCTTTATGATTTGTGTTTTTGGTTAAATAATAACGTTTCTAACATATTGAACTTTTTGATTTTTGAATAAACATTAATTACGAATTTAACTTTATTTTTGATAATTCATATCGTTTCTGAAAATTTTTTCTTTTTGGTGTAAAATGAAGTGTCTTGTTTGAAAATTCAACTCTTTGTTTTAAATTTAAGGTCAATTGTTGTAAGTTAATTTTGTTTTCGACAAATTCAACTATTAATTTTAAAAAACGTTCTTCTTGGTTGAAAATTTATTTTATATTTAAAAATGTAATTATTGCAGTTCAAGGTTCATCATTTTATTCGAAAAGTAATTTCTCGAATTACTAGGCAGTCTGATAAGTACCTGAAAATTCTAAGAGATGGCATTAGTATTCACTAATATGAACCATTTTCGTCGAGCTTGATCCTTCAAATCACGCCTGTCAAAACTTCAACCATTTATGTTTACGCATTTACAAGTTACAGCACTGAGAAGCGACTAACCTCCGAGTTTTTTTTAATATGGAAAAATCTGAGTTTCGAGTTTTGATCAAACACTACTATCTTCACAAGAAAACGATATCCGAGACCAAGACCAAGCTGGATAAGTATTACCCGGAGTCTGCACCGTCGATTCGAACGATTCATAAATGGTTTACCGAGTTTCGTTGTGGCCGTATGAACACAGTTGATGCTGAACGATCTGGGCGCCCAAAAGAGGTCACTACACCAGAAAATGTCGAAAAAATTCATGATATGATGTTAAATGATCCCAAAGTGAAATTGAGAGAGGTAGCTAATGCTGTAGGCATATCATTGGAACGTGTAGGCAATATCGTGCATTCAGTTTTGGGCATGAAGAAGCTCTGCGTGCGATGGGTGCCGCGTTTGCTCACAGTGGACCAAAAACGAATTCGTGTGATAATTTCCCAGCAGAATTTGACATTATTTTCGCGTAAGCCGACCGAGTTTTTGCGCCGATTCATAACCATGGATGAAACCTGGATCCACTACTAAACTCCTGAGTCAACGCAACAGGCAAAACAGTGGGTTCCACCGGGCCAAAGTGCTCCGAAGCGTCCAAAAACGCAACAATGGGTCGGAAAGGTTATGGCCTCCGTATTTTGGGATGCACATGGCATAATAGTCGTGAACTATCTTGAAAAAGGTAAAACCATAACCGGAGCATACTATTCATCATTATTGGACCGATTGAAAATCGATATCGATGAAAAACGACCGCATTTGAAAAAGAAAAAACCGCTTTATCAACACGACAATGCGCCTGTTCATTCATACTTAGCTGCACAAGCAAAATTGCATGAAATCGGCTTCGAATTGATTCCTCAGCCACTGTATTCACCAGACCTGGCCCCCAGCGACTATTACTTGTTCTCTAACCTGAAGAGATGGCTCACCGGTAAGCGTTTTTACTCAAATGAGGAGCTCATAGCTGAAACTGAGGCGTATTTTGGAGACCTTCCGATCGAGTACTTTTGGGACGGTATCAAAAAGTTAGGAAATCGTTGGACTCGCTGTATCGATCTAAAAGGAGAGTATGTTGAAAAATAAAACCGACTTCGGCCAAAAAAGCGTCTCCGTGTTTCATTTTTCAGGGACTTATCAGACTGCCTAGTACAAATGCAACATTTTTTTAAGTTCGTTCTTTTTGAAGTAGAAAATTACTTTTTAAATTAAAAATGTAACTGTTTCATTTCTGGTGGGAAACTTATCTTCTTGATTGAAAATTTACCTCTTTAAAAATTCATGTGTTTAGTGAAATACGAGTTTTCTTAAGTTCTGATGTATAAAATTAAAGTATTTAATTGGATGTTGCACTACATGGTTAAAATTTCAGTTGATTGGTTGAGGGGCTTAAATATTTTGTTGAAAACTCTTTTTCAGGTTAAATATTACTTTTTTAAGTAACAATTTAACCCTTCCATTTTCTATTGAAAATTCAACTATTGAGGTTTTTCTGTAAAATTTATTGTAGGTATTTGGTTTGTAAATGTAACTGTAGGAAGCAAAGTATCACTAAATTCTTAAAAATTCATATAATTAATAGAAAAGTTGACTACTTTGTTAAAAATTAGTCTTGGATTTAAAATTTATTACTTCTGGTAAAAAATTCATTTTTCTTGATTGAAAATTCAAAAGTCTTCCAACAATATCGTCTGTTTGTCAACATTTTTCGTCTTTAGTTCAACGACAATAAATATATAATAATAAATAAGTAAACAGCTGTAAGTTGTTCACTTTTCAATATCTGATTAAGATTTGCTCCTTTTAAATAAATAGTGCAATATTGCCACATACTAAAAAATATGTTCTTCTTCATTAAAAATATTTATAAATTGAATGAACGTTGAAAATGGTGGCTATAATCGGCATAATCGCACTTCCATGTTTCAAATGATTTAATTCTAAGCCAAAGTACAAATTTTCCACTATCTACGGGGAAAATATATTTCAGGATTTTCACTGTAGCCATAACCGGTTTAACCAGGCGTTGGAGGAGTCAGGGGGGAAGGAAGGACATCAACCCATTGAAGAATTTCCCTCTCTGCTAGGTTCAAGTGAGAAGAGCACATCTACGGAAGGAGGATCGAAAACCCGACACGATCCCAGGTCGATATCTCGACTTCCCGATCCAAAGTCGAGTCGAGCTAAAACCGACACGATCCAAACCCGATATCGGAGGCTGGGATCGACTCGGGATCGTGTCGATATCGGGAAAGTTCGCTCGACGGCATCACTAGGTATGCTTCATCTTTGCATACGCTCCTGTCGAATAGCAGGTTGTCCCGACATTCCGCTACACCTTTCTTTCAACCGTGTTCTCCGTACATGTCTCGCAACACAGGTCCGATTGTCTGAAGTATCCTGTCATTTAGAATAAGTTCGAAAAAAAGTGGTTGGCACTTTATTCTTTGGGTCAGAAAAGTTACCATTATTCGGCAGGAGTACTGTGCGTCCTTTCACCAGCCACTCCGGAATAGGCTCTTTCAACTTTATATATGAGGTGCAAATGCGGGGAAGTTGATGGTTCTTCATGATTCTTAATACTTTCTTCACAATATAGTTAGTAATAGTCGAGTGAAAAAGTCGAGTTGGTCCAGAGAAGAACTATTCATTTTCTTTGGACTACCTTTCTATCCTATTAATTCTGAGATATGGTCCGGTATCTCAGATGGGCCGGGTGACTCACTACTCGCTTGTACCATGCAGTCATTGGGATATCTTGGGGATTTTTTGTTCAGGACCATCCCCACGCCATTTTCCGCGACTGCTCGTATAGTTTGTAGCCATATTTAGCAGCAACTCTGTTACAATATTCGAATAATATCACCACAAATCTTGTTCTTATATTACCAACATTTTATTTTATAGAACTGTTTTCTTTTGTCACCTGAACTTAGTCACTCGTATTTGTTTCTATTGCAAATTGCATCATTCTTATTATAAACAAATACAATTTTTAATCTGCAAGTCTTATCTCATCATTTTTTCATCATTACAACAGCTTATGGGCAATAACAGCAATAATACTCGAAATTAGTCTTAAAACAAACTACTACTTTTAGCATAACCCAGGAACAACGACGTGGACGTAGAAAGTTTTTGTTCCCTTCGGGGTGCTTGATTAACGTAAGTCCCCTTGTCTATCACGATTCAAGGTACTTAATTAACATGAGTCCCCTCGCCTCTCACGATTCGAGGTACTCAGGGAATTAACTTTTAGTTAAATTAAGTGCTCAAAATCATGACCCTCGGCATCAATGCACTTATTAATTTAAATTCAAATGAATTTACACAACGGAGAAGTGTATCTTCTTGAACTTCCGCACATGCACTTGTAATTCGGTCAATCATATTCTCAGATGTTGTTGGTTTTTCTTTGTATACTTTGTCTTTCAGATAGCCCCACAAAAAGAAATCTGGCGATCTTGCAAACCAATTTATCGGACCGCCTCTACCAATCCAGCGACCATTGAAATCACAATTAAGAACTTCTTGTGCTACCATTGAATAGTGTGCCGGACAACCATCATGTTGAAACCACATGTTTTGCCGTATTTCTAAGCTCAAGTCTTCAAGCAATATTGGCAGTTCATTTTCGAAAATGTCTTGATACTTTGGACTCTTTAAGCTGCCTTCGATAATCTGGGGATCGATCAGTTTGTTGCCAATTATTCCACACCATACGTTGACAGTCCATGGATGCTGGTGTTCGACTTCACGAGGCCACTGCGGATTTTCAATACTCTAGTAGTGCATGTTGTGTCGGTTAACTATTCCATTGTCCGTAAAAGACGACTCGTCAGAGAATAATACATAACGAAAAAAGTTGGGATTTTGTTGTATTTGCTCACGTGACTACTGACAAAGAGAGTCATGATGCGGATGAAATTGTTTACGTTTCAAAATTTTTCAAACACTGCTCTGAGACATTCCGGAACCACGAGCAATTTCTCCGGTATTAACGTGAAGATTATTGGCCACTGCAGCTAATACAGCAATTTCATTATTTTCTCTAGTCACTGTTGTTTTACGGGTCTTTTTCTTAGGTTGAACACTTCCATCGGTAGTAAATTTTGTAATAGTACGATAAAATGAAGCACGTGACACAATTCTATTTCGAAAACGCTGAGCGTAGAGATTGACAGCATTGTCAAGATTTCTTCCAGCTTCTCCGTACACAGAACCATTTCAATTTTTCCTCGTACGGTTAGGTACTCTATTGTAAAGTAGTATTCAGAATAATCTTTGATCTCACTAAAATGAGTTTTGTCTTAAATGTATTTTTTCTAATTTACTGTATTTAAGGAAAGAAAAGAGTAAATACTTTCGTAATGTTTCGATATCTTCCGCTGACCTTAATCTACAATAATGCCAGAGCTAAAATTTAGGAATATTCAGGAAACACTATTAATGTAAACGTATTACTTAATAATTACTTCTCAAGAACCGACATACGTTTTGGCATGTTTTTCAAAATAATAATTACCAAAGAGATCCGAAGCTCTATTGCACTTATTTTTAACTGACTTCAAAAAGAAGGAGGTTCAGCCTATGTTCGTCGCGATGTATTTTTTATGTACGAGTTTTTATTGAACTCGTTCAACGATTCTGTAGCGATTTGAAAAGTTATTTTTTCCGTGATCAGTCATGTCACAATGAAAATGGTGTATTTTTTATTGTTAATGTATTGCAGAATCTTAAGCGTGCATTCTCAGTAACATTAAAATGAAGAAAAATTAAATTTCGTCGATTACAGCGCCATCAATCGCAAAACGAGAAAAATGTTTTAGACCAATCTTACGCATTTTTATCTAAAGAATCTGAATATGTAATAAAAAATAGGGGTTCCCATTTAAGATTTCAAACTTGCTCCCACCCCCAGGGGGCGGTGTGAGAACCGATTTTAACATCAGTGTATGTACTCCTCAGAGTGATTAAATTTTGATTCATAACATTTGTTTATAGAGTGCCTATTTTTCGAGATATTTAAAAGTTTCAAGTTAAAAAAAATCACCCTGTAGAATTCAAGCTGCTAAATTCATATGCATTATCAGCTAAGTGATATACACTCCCGGTCCAAAGTTTCCTGAGACCTTTTTTTTCATAACTGATGAAGTTCACTTAATGTTCGAATGCTCTAAAAATTCCAATTAGTCTATTTTTTAGTAGATATTGCAAAAATAGTTCAAATTTCAATGTTTTTTAAATTTTCCATAACTTCGGTAATAATCGATATTTTGTGTCCTTCTTGGGCTTATTTTAAGATATTTTTCTACAGTATCGTAACAAATTATGAACTAAAATCTAAAAAAATCCTATCGAAACGCGAGTACTTAAGCTATTTTTCCAGCGTATCGCAAGAGCGTAATGAGCGTGAATCTAAAATATAAACTCTATCAGAGTGCAAGAACTTCAAGTTGTTTTATGCTAATAAGCTGTTGCGAAACTGTGAAAAAATAGCCTTAAAATGCGCCTAAGAATATTAAAAAATATTGATAATTATGGAAGTTGTTGAGAATTTAAGAAAACATTGAAATTTACACTGTTTCCAATATCTACTTAGAATACAGACAAATTGACTTAATGCTGGACTGAGTTTAGACATAATTTTGAGAGCAATGAATCCTTTATAGGAGAACAAATTTCAGCTCTGGCATATTTGAAATTAAGAGAACCTTATCAGTCATCAAAAAAGTGTTGTCCGGAACCTTTTAATCGGCAGATTTGCGTACGTTTAGGCATCGAATCCGATACGTGGAAGACGTGACTTTTATATAGTCCTGCGTACCGCTGACTTTCGATGGAAGAACATCTATTTTTTCTTATTATAACGCAATCTTTTGGATTCGAAATATCTTCGCAGCAGCTTTTCTTTTGTTCTGAGGAAAACTCTTTTTAACATTCAACAGTAGTCCGCTATTATATTTTCATCCCATCTGCCTGATGCCTTGGTGGAACTTTTCACCTTGTTCTGTGACTCGAAAATCTATAAAAATACAATGCTGGCTCACAAGTTACTGCTGAAAGAATTTTTTTTTGAGTTAATGACATAAAATTGTCAGTTATATAACTACTCTGGCTCTATTTTTGATACTATTTTAACCTCAGATTCGGATTAGGTGACTCAAAATAAATAGGAATACATGTGTTTCATAAAAAGTGCCATACTTTCTTTTGTGCGGCTGTGTAAATGTTTTAATTGTTATATTATTTAGTATTCAAAGATGGTAAGTCATAATTAATTAATATTCATACAAAAATTAAATTACTAAACTTATATACCTTTAGCACTATTTCAATGCCGAACGCTTGCTTGATTTGTGCCCTACTCCTCGGTGTCCCTTACCCATCCACCTGTCTACTTAATAATCCAGGTAAACCAGTTTATCCTTTTAGAAATTGCATGTGAAGGACGAAAATGTTTCGGGAACCATTTTTTTTATTTGCATTTCTGTAATAATATATACTTTTTGCATTACGAATGCTTCCTTAAATGTCCTTGTCCATTTTACCAAAGAAAGTATAGATTACAGTCTTCCCCGCTATAAATATGCAGGTATAAGAAATAATTCATAATTATTGGTTTATGTAACCAAATAAAAATTAACACCTATTTCTGACTTTAACTTTTCATTGCATACTTTTAGCAACACAATACAAAATATTTCATTAAAATTCGTGGAGAGTTGACGGGTTCTGAACTTTGGCATTTTTCACGTCTAACGTAATTCCCCTTAAAAGGGATTCGTTAAGGGTGTTGGTTCAATCCTACTTTGCATTTTTTTATAGGCACGGAACTGATTCCATATATATTTTGTTCGAAGGATTTGCAAATGAAAGAAAGAAAACTTGTCGAATATCCGGGGTTTTGCGAGATCCTCGGATCAATAAAATGTTGAAGAATCAAAAAATTTGTTGAGGAAATGATTATTTTCCCGACAAATATGTATTTTGCGAAAAATGGAAATCAGCGGTTAGCAGACGGCAGCATTTGAAGGTTAGATCGTTTGCTAATTTATTTGTTTACTCACAATTCTGACATAGTAGAAGAATTCTCGAGATATAACGTGTTTCTAAAAGGCCACGTCTTTATGATGGTGTCCCCAAATTTTGCGAAATACGTTGCGAAATGGAGCAAAAAGCAGAGAAATTTGACATACCCTGCCTGTGTCTTTGTGACTGCATTTGTAATCAGCCACCAGGCCAGCTGTTACATTTACTCTACATGCGATAACGGCAGTATCGGGGCGCCCTTCGTTATCGACCGTGGGTCAAGACTACAATTCTCAACGGGGAAAACCTCTTTTGGAACATTGTCTTTTTGATGAGACGATCATCAATCGATATTACTTCAAAAATAATGAGACACGTGTCCCGGAATTTTTGGTCCCTTGTAAGAACTCTGAGCGTTTGTAAATCACATTAGCCAAGGGTTCAGAACCTCTACCGGCTCGCGCGCATGGACTTCCATCAAGCTCCGCTGGTCCAGTGGAAAAGAGCCTGGCTGGTAGCCACGCTGCCGTGGGTTCGAATCTTTTTCTCAACTTTTTTTTCGTATGGTGAATATGTCGAAAAATCATTTTTAATACTTCCCCGGCGAATAAATTATTTGTTTGAAAATATTAATCGGGAAAAAATATCATGCAGATACTTTTCGAATAATTTATTTGGATAACCTTAATTTTTTTCAATATTTTCGGGTGATAATCGTCATAGATTATCACGTAACTAGGTGATGCACTGTTCACTGCAGCGACGGAAGAAATGAGAATCAGCCAAAGATTTTTCAGTTTTCAGTTGGGAAATAAAAACAAAAAACGTGAATACAATTTCCTACAAAATATTGAAATGGACTTTTTTTGCAGATAACATATGCAAACGCACAAATTTTATAGATAAACCTAGGAATAAATTTAAAAATTACAAATTTTGAATTCGCAAAATTTCTAAAGTAGGCCCTCTGCAAATTTATTTAAAAATTGCAAGCTTATCAAGTTACCCAACAACTTTTCTGGATTTTGTAGAAATTTCCACATAGTTAATTATTCTAAAATTACAAAACTGGCGAATATTGACTTTTCTTCATAAATTACAAAGTTATCAAGTTACCCAGCAATAAATTTCAAAATTAGGCTTTCTGCAAATTTATTTATAAATTGCAAGCTTATCAAGTCGCCCGACTATAAATTTCGACATTACACAAAGTTTATGACATGCTTTGAGTAAAATATGACTAAATTTACAGCACAGATCACTACGGTGTCTGCTCCCGTGTAATATCGAAATTTCAAGTCGGAGGACTTGTTTAACATAACAGTCTAGGTATTCTTAAATCCAGATTTTTTATGAAACCTTTAAACGTAAATCTAAGGAGATTTAGGAGTTGTCACAAAATACACTTTTATTGGAAAATAGACTTAGTTTTCGACCATTTACTTATAAGAAGTTGAAGCAAAATGGTTTCTTCACTTTAAAAACGAAACTTTTATAATGAATACTTTTAACGGTTTAGGAATCGTTTCTTGTTGCGACAGTGACCCCTCTCAGAGCTCGGCAGTACTCGAACTGGCTACAGGTCACACTTATTACAGACACACACACACACACACACACACACACACACACACACACACACACACACACACACACACACACTAGTTAAATTTCAGCGTACATATTTATTGTACTCGCAGTTTTCACGCAGTCTTACACATCTCTAACATATCGCCCGCTTCGTGCTGAGCATTTAGCACGAAATTAGAAAGATATCGCTGATTCCTTTGAGACGCCCGCGGTGCAAGAAATCTAACATGCATTAACTTATTATAAGAACATTCTTTATAAACTTCATATACACATCTTCGCTGTATTTAAATCATTTCCACAATAATAGTTATAATTATATAAGTGAAAAAACAAGTAAAAGACTTAAAAAAATCATAATTGAAAAAATAGTTACATAGAAAAGATCTTCTAAGAGACTTTAGTGTTTGGACTATCAGTTAACTCAACAGCCCCGATCGCGCTGACAGGCAGTAAACAAAGTTTTGAAGTTGGTCTATCGAATTCCGAAGTGGCAGTTTTAACGCTAACGGTACGAATCAGACCGTCTTTTCCTGAGTAGCATTTAAGTATGCGACCCATTTGCCATTTAGAAGAAGGGAGCGCATAATGCCTGATGAGGACCATTTTGCCCGTTTTAATATTAGGATCCTGTTGTTTCTATTTGTAGCGTTGCTGTAAATCTTGCAAAAATGCTACGTTCCACTGTCACCACAAAACTTCAGTTGAACGTTGAAAGATTTGTCACCTTTCCAGTCTATTTTCGGGTATGAATTCTACAGAAGGCTCTGGAGGACTCGCGAGTGGAGCTCCTATAAAAAATGCCCTAATGTGAGAAAAGAGAAATCATTAGGATCTTCAGAATGTGGTCCAATAAGTCTCGAGTTGAGGCAAGCGTCGATTTGAGATAAAGTGGTAGAGAACTCTTCAAACGTTAAAGAATGTGATCCAACACATCTACGTAAATGATGTTTTAGAATTTTCACCCCGGCTTCCCAAAGACCACCAAAGTTAGGGGCGGCGGGTGGAATAAAATGCCACGTAGTTCCCTCGACCGATAAAAGTTAACAAAATTTGGGCTCTGGTTACGCAACAAACAAAAAGAGCTACGTGACCCTTGTAACTCCTTTGTCCTCTACCTGGAGCAAAGCGTATCTGAAAGGGACCGGCGTAGTCAACACCAGAGGGTGTGAATGATCTACAATTCCCAGTGCGAAAATCAGGTAAATTACCCATTAATTGTTGAACAACCGCAGCTCTCTGACGTACGCAAATGACCCAATGACGTATGAGATCTTTTACCAAATTTCTACCTCTGACAACCCAAAATCTTTGACGTAGAGTTTATAAAGTGAGCTGAATGCCACCATGTAATGTTCGCAAGTGCGCAAGTCGAGCGTAAGTACTGAAATTTGATGATTACCAGGTAATATCACTGGATGTCTCTCATCATAACTAATTGGAGCTTGATGGAGGCGACCTTTTGGAGATTGATTCATCTGATTTTAAATTGCTAATTTCTGGAGCAAGGGCAGTATTTTGTATCTGTAAAATGCACCACTTACGGGCTTCATTAATTTTTACTGGTGAAAGAAAAGGCATTGGAGATAATTCTTCAGAATCCGGAAACTCTCCCATTTTCTTAGGTAGCGCTTTAATAAAACGTAGGCAATAAGCCGTAACTCTAACTAATCTTGGCCAAGACTCAAATCTATTAGCCAGATCAAACTGTAGAGGTTTCTCTCTCATGGTATGGTAAGCGACTTTAGCCTTTGAAGAGGGCTTAAGTTCTAGGCCTACTATAGCTGGTGAAGGTGAATGTGAATCCGGCCAACTTGTGGAATTAAGTCACAACCAACAGGGTCCTTGCCACCATAATTGGTGAATTAAAGCTTGTAGCGGAAGAATATCTCTTGAGGAGTAGTCAGCTGGGTTATCCCCAGTTGGAATATGTCACCACTTGGCATGTTGCACAAATTTGTGAATATGTGCAACTCTATTAGAGATAAAGGTGGGCCACGCTGAAGGATGCTTGCCGAGTCAGGCCAAGACTACCGTGGAATCGGTATGCCAATGCAAAGGAACATTTTCTAAGTTCATTGTCCTAATAACAAAATTTAATGCTTTAGCTAATAACTGTGCCCCACATAATTATAATCTTGGTATGCTCACCTTAACAATTGGAGCGACCTTTGTTTTGGCATATAACAAGGCTACTAGTTTACCTTCATCTTCTTGAAGAATGCGAAGATGAATAACAACGGAAAACGCTCTCGCTGAAGCATCCGAAAATCCGTGAAGCTCGTATCTCAAACTAGATCACGATAGTCCAGTCCATCTGGGAATTAATATCTGCTCGAGTTTTAGAAGCTCACTATAATAGGCATTCCAATGATTAAGCAAGTTCTCGGGAAGAGGATCATCCCAATCTAATTTACGAATCCACAATTTCTGTATTAATCTTTTAGCTACCATTATTACAGGAGACAACCATTCAAGTGGATCGTAAAGTTTGGCGATAACCGAGAGAATTTTTCTTTTAGTGGGCTGTTCGATAGGTTGAGTCTCCACTCGAATTTTAAAATTATCTGAAACTGGATCCCAGCGCAAGCCTAACACTTTCAATTGAATGTCTTCCTCAGACAGAACATCAAAAGCCCTTTCATGATGACCTTGAAAGGAGTCAGATAAATTTTGTTAATTATTGGAGGCCCATTTTCTTAGATGGAAGCTTCCTCTCTCCATCAACTGTGTAACCTTTCGTCTTAACTCTTTAGCTTCCTCAACGTCATCTGCTCCGAATGAAACATCACCCACATAGAGATTATTTTCAAGAATAGGTTTGGCTAGAGGAAAATTAACTCCCTCGTCTTTTGGCAACTGTTTGATGACTCTATTGGCCAGAGAAGGAGCACATGCAGTGCCATAGGAGACCGTAAATAATTGCCAGGCCTGAAGTTCACCTTTTTGAGAGTATTTTTAAATACTCTGATAATTACAGTCTCTTGAATCTATCCTCATTTGACGAAACATTTTTTCTACGTCAGCTACAAAAACTACTGAGTGTTTTCGCCATCTCAAAATGATGGGGACCAAATCAGTTAATAATTAAGGCCCAATATGCAAGTGAGAATTCAAAGAAGTATCATTAAACGTAAGGCTGGAAGCGTTGAAAACCACGCGCAAATGTGTAGTGGAACTACTTTCTCTTAGAATAGGATTATGAGGAACATAGACCGTTTAAGAAGCATCGGAGCCTTTAAAATTTGGAGACAATTCCATACGCATCAGTTCCTGGTATTCAGTTAAAAAATCGCAATATTCTTTGAAATGTTTAGGTTTATTTTTTAATCGAGCCTGACCCTTTTGTAATGTTAATTTAGCCTTTTCAAAAGAATTTCCTATTTCTATCGGAGGACCATTCTTAAATAGTAATCGAACCATATACTTCCCTGATGGCAAGCATTTATGAGTGGTTATGAAATGCTCTTCACAGAGTACTTCGTCTTCTGTTAAGAGAGATTCAGAGGGAGCTTCTTCTATTTTCCAAAAACGAGATAAATCCTCGTGAAATGCTTTAGTCGGCGGTCAAAGTTCTTAATGTACCTTGTTTCAGGCCAGGCAACAATCACGATCCAAATTTGTCGGATCCTAAAATAACATTAATATCTGATAACCCAAAGGGATCAGGATCAGCTAAACATAGGTGCTTTAATCCTTGAAGGTTAAAGTTTCTTGGAAATTCTCTTGGGGAATAAATAACTGAGATTTTATAAAACGAGAGCCTGTACAGAAAGAGGATTTTGATTATCTTCCTTAGGACGCAACCAAACTTTAGCTAGTCTTTTGGCAGGACCTATAAATTCTCCTCCTACACCGTAAACATGAATATTAATTGTATTATAAGAGGATCTTAATATTTTAAGTACCTTTTCAGATAAGAAGCTGCACTCTGAGCCCTGATCCAACAGTACTCTGAATTTTCTCTATCTACCATTATCCGTGACCAATTCTATAAATTCCATAGTTAGCAAGGTAGAACGCGTTAAGTGAGCGTAATTATTTAATAGGCACACTACTTGATTATTGAGTTCAACATGATGAGCCCCTCCTTTTGTCAATATAGGTTCGGAATTTACCTGATTATTTGAATTATTATTGGTTTCCGAGGTAGACGCCACTTGAGAATTGACTGAAAAAGAACCCATAGAATTAATCGATGAATCAAAGGCTGCTGAGTTTCCAGATCGATCCTTATTTTCGTGGTGTAAAAGAATACTGTGCTTACGACGACATTTAACACCAGTGAATTTGCTGGAACAGTTATACGGTTTATGCCCAGGAGGCAAACAATTGAAGCACGCATGTTTTTGAAGTACAAACTCTTTTCTTTTATCAACACTCAAAGCTCGAAAATCTTTACACTTAAAAAGAAAGTGATTTTATTTGCAGAAAATGCATTTAGAGTTTGAAGAGGCAGGATGACTTTCAATCGATTGCGACTTGTTAGTTTTATTTTTATCCGTTATTCCAGTTTTCGCAAGTTGGATTGCTTCTAAGGTTCTAATTCTTGTGACCAAAAATTTGTCCAAAGTTTCATAGGATGGGTAATCTGTACTCGGTCCCAGCTGCGTCTCCCACTCTGTTAATGACGCTACATTAAGACGTCGCGTCGTCCAGAAAACAATAATATCGTACTATTGATCGGTAAGGCGGTTTAAATTCTTTAAAGTAGAAAGTGCAGCATTTGTGGTATCGCGAAGTAATTTCAAATCACTTACAGAATTAGTATTAACATTAGTTATATTAGCGATTTTATTCAAATGATTAACAATGAAAGACCTTTTATTGTCATAAAGCCTTTTAATATTTTCCCACGTCGTTTGAAAATAAGCCCCGGTAATTTTAACATGTTTGATCAAATTTTCTGCCTCAGTGTAATTTCCCACAAAAGAAGGAATATTAATTTTCGGTAATTTGGAGATGTTAACGTTATGTTGAATACTATGATATCTAGAAGCAGCAGAATTATGTGCTGAATGTTGTAAGACATTAGTGTCAATTTAATTGTTGATAAAATCATACGCGTCTAAAAAGGCATCTTCTATTGTTAGAAATTGATTTTTCACGAAACACTCTAGAGACCATTTCTTTTTGGAACTGGCTAGATTATGAATTTTGGCATCTAATTCACAACATTCCTACCCTTTTTTCTTTTAATAATTCGAAATGGCCTCGAAAAGTAGTGATATTTCGCCTAGCTGTAGGAATATTTTTAAAATTCGATTCCTTTCTTAAAATAGCTTGATTTAAATTGGACAGTTCATTACCTAATGTCGTTAAATCAACCGCCATTTTGACAGATTGTTTCGCTGGACACTTAAAGAATAATCAACCTATTTATTTGGTTTAATTCGTAGTTTACCTTAAAAAACCTCTGTATAAGGCAAATCAATTTTACGAGTTTGTAATCGAATTTTTAAGTAATATATAAATAAGAAACATTCGTTCTCGGACCATTAAAAATGGCTTAAATAAAGAGTAACCTTACAAATTTATAGTTAAAAAAATTTTGAAGAAATTACATCAGAAGAAAGACTCACTTAGAAAGATGCTTTAAACAAGAAAGCGTTTTGACTTAACTTCACACTGTCATCAGATCACCATTGAGATAGACAGCTGGTTTTAGCAGCGATTGCGCCAGCCCTAAAAAATGTAGAGTCCCTCCTATAAAATGAAATTTAAACAAAAAGGAGACATGATGAATTTCCTTTAAACTGAGGATCACTCAGCAATAGAATTGTGATGGAACGTAAATCTCCTCAGCGGTTGAACAGACAGGCTTTCTTCTTGACAGACACAAAATAACATTTGCCGATCGATAATTCCAAAAGAGATACAACATAGTAGGTGTTACGATAGCGATAATTAGCGCAATAAGCTTTAAGTCATATTCTTGTAGTATCGTCTTGAAAATGTATACCCGTCTGCGTGAGCATACTTCCTCGCATACGAGAGTATGATAGTTATTTAACCCGTATTAGTAGGCCTCATCTACACAAGCACATACCAGCACCTGAACAAAACTTAAAATCCCACACGTTACTGTGTCTGTTTTGGACAAATAAACTGAAGAACAATTTCCAAAATGTTAATGCCGCACAGTTCAGTAGTAGGTAAAGTACGAATTTGGACAACGTTCAGAGTTTGAAATAAATTAAGAAGCCCGAGCTCTGAGATTTGAATTCGACCGACACATGTTAAATTTTTGTACCCATTCAAGGAAATTCTTGAATTTTCACTGTTCTTTTTTCCTGCATGTTACATTCACCTTAGATCCCGGACGAACTCCCAAATGTTTAACATAACAGTCTCGGTATTCATAAATCCAGATTTATTTTGAAGCCTTTAAACGTAAATCTAAGGAGATTTAGGAGTAGTCACAAAATACACTTTTATTGGCAAGTAGACTTAGTTTTCAACCGTTTCTAAGAACTTGAAGCAAAATGGTTTCTTCACTTTAAAAACGAAACTTTTATAATGAATACTTTTAACGGTTTAGGAATCGTTTCTTGTTGCGACAGTGACCCCTCTCAGAGCTCGGCAGTACTCAAACTGGCTACAGGTCACACTTATTACACACACACACACACACACACACTAGTTTTCACGCTTTCTTACACACCTCTAACAGGACTTGATAAACTTCCAATTTATAAATAAATTTGCAGAGGGTCTACTTTCAAAATTTTGCGAATTCTAAATTTGTAATTTTGAAATTTATTCCTGGGTACCCTGATAAATTTATTATTTATAATCCATTTATAATTGCAAACTGGAGACATTTACAAATTTGCATACAATCATAAATTGGTTTATCTATAGAATTTGTGCGTTGGCAGATGTTATCTGCAAAAAAAGTCGCTGTATTTAACAGTGCATCACCTAACAAAGTGATAATCTATGACGATTATCACCTGCAAATAAGTGAAAAAAATTAAATTACGATTTTACAAATAAATTATTCGAAAAATGTCTGCCTGATATTTATTTTCCAGTAATATTTTTCAAGAAAATAATTTATTCGCCGGGGAAGCATTAAAAATGATTATTTGACATGTTTAAAACACGAAAAAAAAGTTGAGAAAAAAATTCGAACCCACGGTAGCGTGGCTACCAGCCAGGCTCTTTTCCACTGGACCAGCGGAGCTTGATGGAAGTCCATGCGCACGAACCGGTAGAGGTTTTGCATCCTTGGCTAATGTGATTTACAAACGCTCATAGTTCTTACAAGGGACCAAAAAGTACGGGACACCTGTCTCATTATTTTTGAAGTAATATCGATTGATGATAGTTTTATCAGAAAGTCAATGTCCCAGAAGAGGTTTTCCCCTTTGAGAATTGTAGTCTTGACCCACGGTCGATAACGAAGGGCGCCCCGATACCACGTGTAGAGTGAAGGTAACAGCTGACGTGGTGGCTGATTACAAATACAGTTACAAAGACACAGACAGGGCATGTCAATTTTCTCTGCTTTTTGCTCCATTTCGCAACGTATTTCGCAAATTTTGGGGACACCATCATCAAGACGTGTCCTTTTGGAAACCCGTTATGCCTCGAGAATTCTTCTACTATGTCAGAATTGTGAGTAAAAAAATAAATTAGCAAACGATCTAACCTTTAAATGCTGCCGTCTGCTAACCGCTGATTTCCATTTTTCGCTATACCAATAAAAAAAATTCAAAGTCGAATTGCACCAACACCCTTAACCACAGATTCACCTATAGACGTATAACGTTTCAAGTCTTTAACATGGATATTTTCCTTTTTTCCCGAAAGCCCTTTAATGATATAGAAAGCTGGTGATAAGACTTCTGCTCTTGAACAGAGCGTCGTACTTTGGCGCTAACTTTGCCATAATAAAATCATGCGCGGGTGTTAAGACGTGCGTTATGCTCCAAACAATGTCGCCTGCTTCGTAACAGATATTCCGCTTTAGCAATTATAATATTTTGCTTTACGGTCTGACGCTACTTCTAGGTAGTGGGAAATCATATAGCTCAACGCTGACAACCTTTTTATCTTATTAGACTAATCATCTACGCACAAAGGCATAATCTTGGGACTGCCATCCTATCTCCTCCTGAAGGAATTTGCAGGCCTGGTTCTCTACTCAAATTTAAGAGGACCGGAGAGTCGATCTATAAGTCGCGGTATTGTGAGAGAAGCGAAAATCGGGAATATGGATATCCCAATGGTGGTGGTCACTTTCTACAAACGAAGCTATCATTATTTTATGCACTCTATTCACCTTCTCTTACCGGATTTACTGGAGCATGATACGTTAGGGCAGTTGAATGCCTAATACCAAGTTATTTGGTGGCCTCTGATATTGAAAATAAAAAACTAGGTACCATTATCTGCAAAGAATATTTCGGTTGCGTTCCATCTAAAGACTATAAAATCCTCTAATGCTTTATGTACATGGGAACCATTGGCATTTAGCAGTGGTATATACTTAATCCACATGGAGAACATATGTGACTGTCCGCAAAGAAATGGACCTAATAGGCCGTAAGCCCACAACGTAAATGGCAGCGTGATACGGATAAGGCCAATTTGCACCTGAGAGGTTCGTCTTATGACGAGGAACGTAAAAATGGTT
>NC_046660.1:142764399-142769021 GCF_010883055.1 Belonocnema kinseyi
ATTTCAAGAGCTGGGATAGATGTTTGTTATAGAAATTTCTCAAATTTCCGGTAAAAAATATTATTATTGACCAGTTTTTCGCTGTTTAAAAAGTTCCTAGTCATTTATCATTTTTCCAGATTTAGTAGCTACCCTGATTTCATATTATTATTCATCGTCAGAAAGTAAATGCTACAAAAAATTCTCCGTAACTTTCCTTTTCATAGAAAGAGTTGAAATAATTTTCAAAATTTTATTCTCAGAAGTCCAAACGGAAGAAAGCATTTGGTTCGAACAGTTTTTTGCCTCCTCTTTTTGATGCCAAAATACAACGCTCCCACTAGGGGGGAAATAAATTTCAGACTGGAGTCTAGGATCGAGCGAGGATGGTGTCAGATTGGGAAACATCGCTCGATGGTATCACTACTTTTTAGTAGTGAATCAATTTAGAATTTTTTATTATCGATGTTCTCGTTTTGTTTTTTCTTTTTTTCTATTTCTTTTCATGATCCGTCACAGCCTATTCCAGCTTTTTTCTGCTCATTCTTTTTCTATTTTTTCTTTCTGCGAGCTTCTCTTTCTAAATTACTTGATTCTAATCACTCTTTTTGCCTCTTTCTAAACTTTCGACTTCTTTTCTCTTTCCTTCAATTTTTCTTGGGTATTTTGGCCATTTCTAAATGTTGCTTTTCTTATTTAAGACTAGGTTTACCTGCAAGTCGCCAATTGGACCTGTTGCATGATTTGGCTGTGCTGCCTCCCATTCTAATTATATCCTAATCCTAACAAATTTTAGGTTTCTTTCTGTTGATAATCCGCTGCTTTCATTTCGAACAGAGTTTCTTTTCCTGTTCTCATTTTCAAAACTGCCCACATTCGCCTGTGCGTTTTCCTCTCCAATACTAATCTCTAGGTTTTCTCTATTCTCCAAACTTTTTCTTTCGTTTTCTACTGGATTCGATATTTTTTGTATGTTTGTAATTTTTCCCGATCTAAAATTCGTTAATAAAATTATCTCTCTGTACTTGATCGTTTCTCTTTTCTACGGCCTAGCTCAGTGGTTTCTATGTTTTGTTGATTGAAAACCGGCAAGATCATTTAAGCGAGCGCTTCGGTTTTCCTACAGTTGGAGGGACGCGTGGTCTAACCACTTAGTGGACTTATCCACAGGGGGTGGGGAAAGTGTGGGAAAATTGTTGAATCACGCCCTTCTACAGGAGATTTTGTGCGTCAGTTTCTTCGAACTATCGACGATTGTCTTTTTTCTATATCTCGTAATCTTACTTCTATTTTTCTCAAATTTTTTGCTTTGCACTTTAGTTTTTTTATTTTCCACTTGTCTTATTTTTCGAACCCAATTTTTCTTGACTAATCCTTATTTTTTGTCGGTTTTTAGTTAATGTTTTTATATTTTTAGACTCTTCAATTGTGCAATCCGGTTACATGGAGTATGCACAATACATTTTTCATTTTTGTAATTTTATTGGAGAAAGACGATGTCAGGGTACTATGCTATATCTGGCGGCTCGGATGACCCTTCCTATTGTAAGTCGATCGAGCTGGAACTGGTAAGTCTGCGGGGCGTTACGGTGCTCAACCTGAAACTACTGTGTTATGTTGCGATGGTACCTTTAAATCAGGTCCTCCATTTAAACCAGCCGCCACTACCATTTTTTATGTTCTTCTGTATACAATTGGGATAATTTAATAACGTATACTACTACATAGATATCTTAACACCGATTATAATGAAAAATGTCTCTAAATATACACTTTTCTGAAAATTTATAAATATAATTGTGAAGTTTTTTGTATGTTTTGAAAGACTTTAGTTTTTGAATGTCCATTTGTTGAGTATTTCAACTGATGAAAATTAACAGTTTTTTTTTACTTTTCATTAAATACAGAATTTAGTTTTTGAGAATTGTAAGACGCATATTTTTTCAGTTACAAAATATTTGTAGATTTTGCAGTTTTTAAAGTAATTGATAAATACTACACTTTTGCAAAACAATAAATTTCAATCTTTTTCCACTTTCTCTTGGGCTAACTTAGTCAATTTTAGAATTTATTAATTATATTGATACCAAATTACATTTTTAAGTCTTCCAAAACTGTTTAAGGAAGAAAAACGTAAATATGTTAATAAAAAAAAGTTCTTAATTTTTTTGAGACTGGAAAAATCATGAATTTTAAATTTGAAGCGCTTAGTTTATCGAGCGAATTTTAAGCAACCAGAAACTTCAGGTGAGAAACTTGTTGAATAAAACCTGAACAAGTTTAAGGTGCCATCGCAACATAATACTCCACCCTGCGGTTGAGGACCACAACGTTCGGCCAACTTTCGAGTTCGAGCTCGATCGCTGTAGAGTGAGGAGTGTCAGAAAAACCGCCAGGTATATACAGTTTTCAATTTTGAAGAACAATTTTTTACCAACATAAAATTCACCGTCACCAAATTTGCTAGTGACCTCGCATATTAAGACATAACGACAATTTAGAGATTCGAGAATATGGGAAAGTCAGAAAAAAATGATCAGAGTAATTGTAACAACGTTTATTTAATAACTCACAGTATTGGTGAAAAACTGCACCCGATCCCATAGGTAGTTTCAGTCTGTAAAGGAATCAATACGACGATGCGGCAAAAGTTTTGTGCACCCTGAGAATACGGAGCGACCCAAGGACGATCGCCTTTTGCATTTTCCCCGCAAGTGTTTTAGCATATTGTTGACACGCAGGGATGCTTTTCAGGCTATTAGCCAATGAGAGCTTGGCACCTTCAAGAGCGCCGATGATAAGGACGATTAGTTTAAGAGAATATTTCGCGTACAATCGTTGCAACTCTCATCTTTTCATTCTCTTTGGCTCTGATGTTTTTGTCAGATAGTGCCGAAAATTCGATAAAGAACAGGGTTCGCTTATCGAAGTCAAGAAGAACCATGTCAGGCCTCTAGTGTGCAACGGAAACAATTGTTGAGAATATAAAGTTCCAGTATATGCGGCACTTCTCATTCTCGACAATTGACTCGATTTCCCTCGGAGCATTTAGAGAAGAAATATTAAGGTTAATGCCGTAAGAGTGACAGAGATGGTATTAAAGCACTCTTAGTGCCGCATTGTGCCTTTGGCTGTAGTTCGTTCCCGCACGAGTTGGAAGATACCGTGTGAAGATACCGGTATCTGAGGAAGATACCGTGCATTCTCTTATCGAGGATCTGTTCACGAAAGTTTGTCTCTTGTGCTTACTTCGTTGGGGCTTTCAGGAGTAAGTACTCGAGATGGATAAGATTTTATGCATTTTGCTCACCCTTAATACTGACGTTAAGTCCGAGTGTTTCAGCAGGCTCCTCCGCTGCCATGTGCAGAAACACTCCTTTGCCCACCTCTTCGTCCTTCCTGACCATTTTAAGAAGAGGGTCTCTTCCATTTGCGACTCTATGTGCTGTACCCAGAGTAATCCTGTTGTTAAGACATTAAAGATTCAATATTCCGCGACCACCTTGACGACGTGAAATGTAGAGTCGCGGAAGAGAAGACTTAAGATTCATGCTTTTGTTCATGCGCATAACATTTCGTGTCCCGATATCAAGGGATCTGAGCTCGTTCTTCGTCCATGGAACCACTCCAAATGAATAGAGTACTACCGGAACGGCAAGCATGTTCGTTGCAGATATTTTGATCCTCGCCGACAGTTCAGAAGACCAAATATGCCGGATGAGGCGCATTTGTGTAACCCAAATTCCATTCCAATTTCCTTAGTATATCGTTCGATAATACCTAGAGTTAGATGTAGTTAGTCTTTGTTTTTAGCATAGATCTTAAGATCGTCCATGTAAAACACATGAGTGAGCTTGTACTTTCCAAAAGACAGTTGATAAGTCTATGGGAGGTCGAATCGAAGGCTTTCTGGTAATCAATCCAGGCCATCGATAGGTCAGGCTGGTATATTGCTGCAGCTTTGCAGACACATCTATCGAGGAGCAGGCTATCTCAACAATATGCTGTCTGATGGTCAGCAGCTTTGACTTGTGAAGTGTGTGATAACGGGCTCGGAGTTCGCGCGCAAACTTTCGAACCTTGGCGTTAAAATTCCCGCCCGATGTCATGTAGTAGTCCACGTCCGCGGTTGATCTTAGTGTTGCCTCTCTTTCTCTGTTGCCGGCTTGTTCTAGCTGTGGTAGAGTAGTCGCTCTGCTTACATAGCCCCTTTTTTGGAGTAGTTCGGCATGGCTTCGCAGACGTTGATGCGAAAAGTGCGATAGCTCCGGGTGTTTCTCGCACCACAGAGCATGCAGTCGTGCCGTGTAACCCCGTTTAGGGCAACACTCGCATCATAGCACTCCAGCAAGTCGCGATTCAGTCGCTCCCTTGACCTGAAGGTCCCTAGATTCCGCTGATCCATCGCATTAAATCCATCTTCATTGGATTTCCCAGCTCTAGAATGGTCGGCATTGTTGGCCGACCCATTGTCGGGAGCTCTGCACGTGCTGTATTGTTTTGAACCGCACTTACTACAACTGAGTTTGGTGTTGTCATTTTTGTTCCCGCGAGAAGTTAGGGAAAGGGGTTCGTCCATCCTTGTAGAGCCCCGCATGCAAGGATAAGGCTGCATACTCTTAGAGGTCGCCCGGTATCCCAGA
>NC_046660.1:142769121-142771893 GCF_010883055.1 Belonocnema kinseyi
CAAAAAATAAGTTGACTTTATGGTTTTCTCAAAAAATATTCATTTATTCCTCAATATTTATGTTTTCCCCTTCAAAGTAACCCCCCTCAGATATAATACAATTGTGCTAACGCTTTTTCCAATCATCGAAGCACTTCTGATAATCATTTTGTGGTATAGCCTTGAGTTCTTTCAGCGATGCAGTTTTTATCTCTTCAATCGTTGAAAATCGATGTCCTTTCATGGGTCTCTTTTATTTTGGGAAAAGAAAAAAGTCACTGGGGGCCAAGTCCGGTGAATATGGAGGCTGAGTCATGACTGTGGTGCTGCTTTTGGTCAGAAAATCCTTCACAAGCAACGATGATTGAGCAGGTGTATCATCGTGTTGCAAAAGCCACTAATTGTTTTTCCAAAGTTCCGGACGTTTTTTTCGTATCGCCTCTCGCAAACGGCGCATAACTTGAAGGTAATACTCCTTATTGACCGTACGACTGTGTGGTAAGAATTCCTGCTGCACTACTCAGGATGCTTCCACTGAGAGGATTGGGCTTTAGTTTCGACGTCATAACCATATACCCACGATTCATCCCCAGTTATAACCCTTTTGAGAAAATCAGGATAATTATTGACTTCATTCAACATCTCCTGAGCGATGGTCATGCGATGGATCTTCGATCAAAATTAAGCAGTTTTTGAACAAATTTCGTTGACACACGTCTCATGCCCAAAACGTCCGAAAAGATATCCTCTCGGCTTTCTTGGAACAGCTTGTACCACGTATACACATTTTTCTTACTCAGAGTAGACTCACCGTATGCAAGTGTCAAAATTTCAAGAGTTTTAGAGCACTGGATTTCATTTTTCACACAAAATTTAATGCAAACCCTTTGCTCCATTTTTTCGAAAGAAGAAAATCGCCATAAGGACAACCGCAGGATTTCGCAGGGAGCGGGTGCTAATCTGAAAAATTGCACCCGCTTCCAGCGAAATCGCGGTAAAATTTCAGCCATAACCACGTCTCACAACCGTGAGATAGGTGGTATATATATATATATATATATATATATGATCGCCTATTCGGTTCGGTTTTGATTCTTCTAGAATCAAACCGAAGAGCCAATGACAAAGCCACCGAACGCGTTCTCGGGTTGCGGATAGAGGGTCCCTGGACCAAGGGTTTCTGCTCAATATGATTACGAAAATAAATAGGCAGTCGCGGACAATTGTCAAGGGGTGGTCCCGAAGGAATTAACCCCCAAGCGGAGGTGTGAAAACCGTGCCGAAAGCTGAATGGCACCTGGGTGATGTGTCTAGAACGGTGACTCTGGGATACCGGGCGACCTCTAAGAGTATGCAGCCTTATCCTTGCATGCGGGGCTCTACAAGGATGGACGAACCCCTTTCCCTAACTTCTCGCGGGAACAACAATTACAACACCAAACATAGTTGTAGCAAGTGTGGTTCAAAACCATACAGTACGTGCAGGGCTCCCGACAATAGGTCGGCCAACAATGCCGACCACTCTAGACCTGGGGGAGCCAATGAAGATGGATTTAATGCGATGGATCAGCGGAATCTCGGGACCTTCAGGTGGACGGAGCGACTAAATCGCGACTTGCTGGAGTGCTATGATGCGAGTGTGGCCCTGAACGGGGTTACACGGCACAACTGCATGCTCTGTGGTGCGAGAAACACCCGGAGCTATCGCACTTTTCGCATCAACGTCTGCGAAGCCATGCCGAACTACTCCAAAAAAGGGGCTATGTAAGCGGAGCGCCTACTCTAACACAGCTACAATAAGCTCCGGACCCGTTATCACACACTTAACAAGTCAAAGCTGCTGACCATCAGGCAGCATATTGTTGAGAGAATACGGATACTATCTGACGCTAAGATAAGTCTAGAGTGGAGAGAGAGGCGGGTCAGAGAAAATCAACAGTTTCTCTCTGACCCATCTCGACTCTTCCAAGGCCCTCTAGTTATAGTTGACCACCCGCTCGAACCAGGGGAGGTCGAAGTATTTTGGAGAGAAGTCTACGAAGTACAGCATAAACTAGAGGAAGACTCAGAAAATATAAATAGCTTTAAGGAGCTGTCTGATGCCCTCATAACACTTATCTGACCCGAAGAATTACAGGCCAATCACTTGTCTCAACTCACTGTTTAAAATATTCACAGCTATCCTAAATGTTAGGATTGTTCGTGCAATTGAACCTGTTTGGCAAGAAATGTATGAACAACGAGGCTCAAAGAAAGGCATAAAGGGATGTCGGGAGAACCTGCTCCTCGATAGATGTGTCTGCAAAGTTGCAGCATTCTACCAGCGTGACCTATCGATGGCCTGGATTGATTACCAGAAAGCCTTCGATTCGATCTCCCATAGACTTATCATCTGTCTTTTGGAAAGCTTAAACGTTCATCCGCAAATCGTGAGGTGCATAGAGAAATCGATGCCGCTTTGGAAAACCAGATTTACTATCTCATCTGGAAAAAATCGTGTGACAACTGACAAGGTCACCTTTCAGAGACCCACGGGTACTTTTGCGACAATCCTGCAGATCGAAAGTACAAGCTCACTCATGTGTTTTACATGGACGATCTTAAGATCTATGCTAAAAACAAAGAGCAACTACATCTAGCTCTAGGTATTGTCGAACGATATACTAAGGAAATTGGAATGGTATTGGCGTTACACAAATGCGCCTCATCCGGCATATTTGTTCTTCTGAACTGTCGGCGAGGATCAAAATATCTGCAACAAATATGCTTGCCGTTCCGGTAGTAATCTATTCA
>NC_046660.1:142771993-142777662 GCF_010883055.1 Belonocnema kinseyi
GTAATTTAAAATTATTTAAATACATTTAAAAAAATAGTGTATCAATTTTAGTACATGATAAAATGATACATTAAATGTTGCAGATGTCGCAGATGCTATCGGGCACACGCCCTAATTCTGAAGCCTCTTCTGCTCTTGGAAACTTACAGTCAGTTGGACCTAACAATCAAAATCCTCATGTTATAACTACATTGCAAAATAGTTCTACAGTAACTGCATTGCAAAGTCAAACGCAATCTCATATATCACAATACGGTACACAATCAGTCAAACCGACACTAATGCAATCTTCTAATTCCAATACTTCTATTGAATTTCCACAGGTAACGCTTAAAGTTCTTAATTATTAAACTCTTTTAATTTGCTAACCATAAATATTGTAAAATGTTGTAAATTTTGTTTAACTTTTTACCTTATGAAAAATTCCAACCACCATATTTTCAAAGTGGAAATCCTATGAGAAGGACACTGATCAAAACTCACATATTAAGAGTCAAAGGCACTTGTCAGTCAAAATGAAATGTTATTCCATCACATTGATTACCAAATGACCATAAATTTAAAGTATAATTCTTCTTCTCTTGTTTTTTCCAACAGGTCGGAACTGTATGGTGCATCTTCACGTATCTATGAGATACAAAAATTTAAAAAACTTCTTTTCCCTAAGCCACCGAATTCGTTAATGTTTTGAATTAAGCAGAATTCTCTAGAGTTGAGCAGATTTCACTTGAATTCTGTAGGTTTTTTATCCATTCAGCACAATTATTTTAATTATTCTAAAACAATTTTTGAATACATTTGAATTTATTGGACTAAGCTTTGAATAATTTCGAATTTATTCTTCTTTTTAATTTTTACTTCTGCAAACCTTATAAGAAATGTTGATGAAATTCCGTAAAAAAAGGCAACCCACCAGAGGCCTATATTAAATGATTGATCATTCGAGTGCACACGTTTAACAAAAAGTACAAAGTTACTTTTTGTGGGGTGCATTTTTAACTGCAAACATATACCACATACTAACATAGATAATTTAATTTAATTGTGTTTAGGTTTCTTTAATTAGTCTACATAGGTAAAAAACGTCATCAAATTCATTCGAACACGGTGCTCTGCCTAGACGAAAATTAAAAAAAAAATCTTAATTTCCCGTACGTGCGTGCACAAAAGAGATTTGGCAACGACCCAGTGGCTTGAGGATTGATTCAGCCCTAATTAGATGCGTGGGGGGGGGGGGCATATCTCTAACTGCGAACACACACCCACTGAAAACATTTTAACAATGCACACACCAATAGGATTTAATTTATTTGAATTACTTTTAATAATTGCTGAATTGAACCCTCGGAGACCACACATATTTTTTTACCCTTACTTACCAACACTTGGTGTAGGGGACCGACAAATTTCATTTGCTTATAACATTTGACCAAAGTAAAATTTTTAGAGAATTATAACGAAATAGATACGCTAGTTCTCGTCCATCAAGAATATGCTAAAAGTAAATCCAAAAGATTATTTTTGAAAAAGATATAAAATTTATTCTACTACTGCTACAACTTCGAAATAAATGACTTGCTAGTAACGCGTCGGTCCACCAGACCAGTGTGGGCTTCGAGGGTTAATCAGGAGCGTTGTCAAACTTCTTTTTCGCAGATGTCAACTTGCACCCAAAACAAAATATATTGAAAATATATCATTCAAGCGTACGCCGTGGGAGCTACATCTATTCCGCTTAATGTGGTTAGTAATGGTAATCATGAATTTCATTGTATCTCACTGGTTCACGCATGCATTAAACATTACCAAATAGTTTTTTTGTGTTGGTTTTTTAACTGCGAACACACAGCTGATTAAGATTATTAATATTTTTAATTAATCATTAAATCTTATCTCATGGGTGCACACATCGCAAGCATTCTTGTCGGTACCTTTGAATTTTCTGAATTCCTATAAAAACGTAGAACTCTTTTCAAATATTTCCAAACTTATCAATTTTGGTCGACGAGTTATCTTCTACTAAATTTTAATTATGTATAATTCTGTAGAAGTCATTGAATTATTCTGACATCGATTTGCATTATTTTAAAGGAATATTAACTATCTTCAAATCTATAAAATATTACTTGAAACTTGACTTATTTTTAACTCCTTCATATCTTTCCAATGCCTTGAAAGCTTCCAGAAAAGTGGAATTCAACTTATGTCGGGAAGTTAACTATTACTAAATTAAAAGGGGTGGGGGTAAGATTGACAGACAAAGCTCTATACGTTCGATGCAATTAAAAAAAAATATCCTCATTTGCATAAATTAGTAAATAAATTTTCTTTCTCATAGTAGATGCATTGATGCTTTTTTTAAATCATTTAAAATTGATAATAAAAACCCGTTTAAACAAAATATTATGGGGTCCTTTGACGGGGTTTGTCATTCAATATAAAAATATAAGTACACAATTGTAATTAGTAATAAGTACACAATTGTTGTTATGTAAGTACATGAAAATGTAGGCTTTTTAACTTGAAATTACCCTGTTACCACGCCTATAAAAAAACTACTAACTAACCTCATAATAGAGTTGTTTAGCGATTTTATATAATCATTTTTTAATACATAATTTTAAGCTAAATCGAAAGTGCGTTATATTTTTTTTCTTTTGTGTAGTTCAACAGAAAAAAAATATTAAAAATTTAAGGCGGTAAAACACCTATTCAAATTGGTGTCACGTTGGTGTCACGTGACTTACAGATTCTCATAATTATCTATCAATGTGGCGATGCGAAACTCATGATAAAGAGGTTAGGCCATTGTCTGCTGTCAATTCTGACTATTTTTATTTGATAGCTATATTTATTAAGGATTATGTAACAAAAAAAGTTATCCTGTTGTAATATTTGGCTTAAGAGTCAGTAGTATGTTGAAGGAAACCAGTAAGTGAAATTATTAACACATTTTAAAATTGTACGCATTTACGAATTGTTCAGTAAACATGACTACAATTAAGTACTTTTTCAATTAATTCTTTATACATTCCATAAATATATTTATTTTCGGTAGATTTTCTCTATTGGTTTTTACGAAACCCTCCTTTGTTCTTTTTGTAAAAGAATATTTTGCGATTTCTATTTTCGATGTGCAGATAGCCAAATAAAACATTGGCACAGAAAAAGATATTTGAGTATCTCTGACACGTGAGCTGTGATTCATGGGGAATCCGACCCCTTTGACGTCAAAGGGGCCGTCTAATCGACATCGTGATAAAAAATTCATATTTCAACATTAAATCTCTGCAAAAATCTAGATTTAAATTAATTAGCCTCACCCTATACATTTTTTAAGCAGTTATATACAAGGTGCAGCAGCAAATATAAATTCCACTAAAGGAAAGAAAATATTTTCCTATCCATTTTGTAAAATTTGCCTGCATAATCCGAAAAACTCCATGTATTCCTTGATTTATTTCCAATCAAGGATAACAGGTCTTGTGAAAGGTCTTTCAAGTTTCTTACCAAATTCTAATAATTTTTAAGTAACAATTGCGAAAAAGGGAATCCCTGTAACATTTAAAAATTGAAGTAATAAACTGTATTTCACAGTATTCCCAAATGTCCTGACTGTTACTACTAATCAAAAAAAGTAATTCATATAAATCCTGATTTTTGCACGGGTTTTCTGCAAGGTTCCTTTCGTCAAGTTTTCAGAAGGGGAACAATTAAATCTATTTCTTAGCATGTATAAATCTTGGGTGTATTTTGAGGGGTAACGCTAATTAATTTGAATCCTGATTTTTGCAGACATCTTGAGAAAGATCTATTCAATGTAACATTAAATTTCAGTAAATTTCAATTAAAAATTGTAAAGGTTAAAATACATACAGTTGTAAAAAGTTCTCGAAATGAATTTCGAAAGCATTGACTATTGAGTATATTTTGAGGGGTTAGGCTAATTAATTCAAATCCAGATTTTTGCAGAGATCTTCAAAAAGGTCTCTTCAATGTCATAATAAATTTCAGTTAAAAATTATAAACGTGAAAATAGATACAGTATTAAAAAGTGGTTGAAATACATTTCGAAAGCATTTATGACTATTGGGTGTATTTTAAGGGGCAATGCTAATTAATTTGAATCCAGATTTTTGAAAACACCATAAGGAAGGTCTATTCAATGTAATATTAAATTTAAGTCAATTTCAGTAAAAAATTGTACAGGTGAAAATAGATACAATAGTCAAAAGTTCTCGAAATGCATTTCTCAGCATTTATGACCATTGGGTGTATTTTGAGGGGTAATGCTAATTAATTTAATCCAGATTTTGTTAAAGATCTTGAGAAAGGTCTATTCAATATTATAATAAGTTTCAGGAAACTTCATTTTAAAAATGGACAGGAGAAAATCGATTTAGTATGAAAACTCAAAATAGTGATCGGAATCATCCCACAGCATTTATAACTCTTGAGGCTGCTTTTAATAATAATAACAATTCATATAAATCCTTATTGAAAGAAATTTATCTTTAAGACGAAGACTATCAAATTATTTGTGACATAGGTTCATTAAAGCATACTTTTCAATGATAAAAAATTATGGGATATTATTCAAACTATGCAGTTATCTTGCACACATTTCAAGCAAGCGTCTTAATAAGACCCTACTCTCAAGCACCAAATTAAGTGTACCAAATTAAGACCTGAAAACGGATGACAAAAATTAATTAACTAAGGTGATAATTAATTTATCGAAACTTGTTTTACATGAGGTGGTAGGTAACCTTGAAAAATGGTTATGGACATAATTTCGGTTCACTGGCGTCAAAAATGATTATTCAATGAGGCAAGAATAGTTTTTTCCGAAGTTGTTCTTTACCTCATTTTGTTAAATAAAGGATTAACAATACAAGAAAGTCATAAGACCTTATTTTTTCAGAATAAGGTGTCGAAAATGTTGTTATAAAACCTATTTTCGTATAGTTACCGTTTTCATGAAAATCAAGAAAAACTGTTAAAACATGATTTTTGCAACTATTTTGCAGACATTTTCACGTGTATGATTCTGTTAAGCATCTCGAGATCAGTCATGGACCAGGTGACGAAACCAGAGAAGTATGTTAGGGGAGGTATGGCATAGGTGTTAATTGCCTTCGTTTAGTTCTTCGCACTCAGGCCAGATGCCAGAATCAGGCTAAGGTGACCTGAAAAAGAAGTATTAAAGTCCTTTTTGAATGTAGAGTGGGGCGGACCCCTCACCTGCAATAATCAAAGGTTTCTGTACGATTCTTCATCTGTCATCATCTCAATCAGAGCGCGGTGATCTCGTACCAGTGGAGCATTTCTCTCATCACGAGGTTTCGATTCTAAAGGTTGGTTAAACCTTTACGTCGTCCATGAACAGGAGGTGAGTGAGTTGAGACTCAGCCGCCCCCACCTCAATTTTGAACCCATAGGACGTGTTGAGTGTCCAACTTGCTAGGAAGGCTACCCAAGTGTCCAGCTGCGATTTGATTTGTACTGAAATATAATTTAGAGCATTGAAAAATAAGGCCTTCAAAGTTTTCGATTAATTACTTTAGATATTGTGAATAGGTCTAGAGTCCAGCTACTTCTGGCGTCTTATCATCCATACATATCTAGATCTGAAGTCCAGCCATCTATGACCTCTGACGTCTTATCAT
>NC_046660.1:142777762-142781304 GCF_010883055.1 Belonocnema kinseyi
AACTGTTGCAATGTTGCATGATTAATCGGGTGTAATCCTTCACTTGTATGATGTCAGCGTTTAATTCTAAGATATCCAAAAAGTATACGGAGTCCCAAGTTTTATGGTATAGGCGGGCTTGAAAGAGTTCCTCGTGTAGTATTGGAGGGTTTATTGGCTGCAAGTCATATTTTCCCTGAGCCGTTAACACCTGCAATTGAGAAGAGGTTTAGTTATCTGTTGCGCAGAAATGTTTAATATCATTAAAGTGTCTCAAGCATTTCTGTCCGTTGAAAAATAAGGTTACAGTTTTGGTGTCGTTATTGACATCCAGTACGGCTAAAGGTTTTATCTATTTGGGTTTTCCATTGGTCATAGTTTTGATTAGTACATATTCTCCTGGGGAATATGTCTCCTCCTTTGCTGTTCGAATGATTTTCTTCTGGTTGACTACCTTTGCCTTTCCTGTCCTTTTTACTGCGTCTTCACGCTGTGCTTGTGCTCTCTCAGCATGGTCCTGAAGATATTCTTCTCTATCATATGGGAATTCTTTGGGTTTCGCAAATAAAAGTTCTTCGGGCACATAATTAGTTATAGAGTGGGGGCTATTATTATATAATTTTGTTGCTTTAATTATTTTTTGTGTCACTTCTCCTTCCAGGGTTGCGGCCAAACGTTTTATCATACCAAGCACTCTTTCAGCTATTCCGTTACTTTGGGGGTGATAGGCAGAAATCTTTATTTGTTTAATTCCTAGAAGAACTGTTAAGGTCTGCATCTCTTTACTTGTAAAGACGGATTCGTTATCCGTAATTAATTTTTTAGGTGTAGGAATTGAATGGAAGAATTCCTTTACCAGTTCTGCTATTTTATATTTTCTGACTGGTATAATCCCAACATAACGAGTCAAACTCTCTTCAAATAAAAGAAAATCTTTTCCTTCCAATGTGAATTTATCTAGGTTCATGATTTCGAAGGGACTTTGAGCTGGTTCTATTATAACGGCATCCGCTTTTATTAATCGTTCTTGGGGTTTAATATCACAGATGGGGCATCCTTGTATGTATGACTCTATTTGTTTGGTCATGCCGGGCCAGTAATACTGTTGCCTAATTGACTTTTTCATTTTATCCATCGCCCAGTGTCCGGCCTCATGGGTTCGAGCTGTTAAATTTAATTGGGCCTGTGTTTTCCTAATGATCCGTGGATATGCTTCTTTAATTCGATAGTATTGTTCTAGATCTAGTAGTCGCAAAGTCAAATAAATGAAGTTTGCGGCCAATTGGTATTCATTCAAAGAGGTCCAGTGGGTTATTTCAATGATACGCTGAACTTCCGTCCTTTCATCTGACCATATAATTTTTGCCAATTTCAATAGATCCTCTGGTGTGTGGAATAAAGATCCATTAACTTGGAGATCTACTTGAATGGTGTACTCAAAGTACTTCCTTGGTATCTGTAGGTTTGTTAGTCTGTTTTGAAAATTACCAGAAGTTTGTGCTAACTTTATTGGTGGAATCGCAAATTTTCCTAATTTATTAACATTGTCTGTTAAATAATTGTTATTTCCTTTAACCCTTTTCTTTATTTCTTCATCAGGCATGGCTTCTAGAATTATTTTTGTAGTTTTAATGGTGAATGGTGTGTCCTATGTATTTATTTGAATAGAGGGATTCTCTCCTGCTAGGGGTTCTTCAACTGTTATATTTTCCCTATTGAGTGAACCTTCAGCTGGAGGTAAAGATCTTTTGAGATCGTCTACTATTTCTTGTAGTTGTGAATGATCTAGTCCGGAATCGGTTAGGAATCCATCCAGGTCGAATTCTGTGGGAGGACTGACTCGTGAAGGTTCCTGACTAGTGCTTGGTTGTTGATTGCCAGTTATTTGAATTGGAAAGGCTCGACTGAGTGCGTCAGCGTTCCCATTCTCTTTCCCTGGTTTGTAAGTCACTTCTATGTTGTAGTCCGTAAGTTTCTGAGTTAATCTGAACAGTCTTGAGGACATATTATCATGTCTGGTTGATAATAGTCCTTTGATCGGCTGATGATCTGTAAAGACTGTAAATCTCTGTCCATAGAGCAGATGTCGGTACTGCTTAATACCCCAGATTATTGCCAAAAGTTCTTTCTCTGTGGTAGAGTAATTTCTTTCGGCAGGGTTCAGGCTCCCACTAGCAAAGCTAACTGGGTGTTCTCTTCCATCATTGCTAAGTTGACACAAAACTACTCCTAACCCCTCATTAGAGGCATCAGTGCAAAGTATAAAAGGTTTTTTGAAGTCTGGATGCCTTAATAATGGGTAGGTCGTTAAACGCTTTTTTAATTCTTGAAAAGATTTTTCGCACTCGTGTGACCATACAAACGGAATATTCTTTCCTTTCAGGTGGTTTATCGGGTGAGCGATTTTTACAAGGGTTTTGATGAATTTACGATAGTATGAAGCAAGGCCCATAAATTGTTCAATCTCTTTAGTATTTTCGGGAGTGGGGAAATTCAATACTTTCTCCACGTTCTTTTGTAAAGGTTTTACTCCTTCAGGGCCGACCGAATGTCCAAGATACTCCATTTCTTTTTCTAGATACTTACATTTGTCTGGTTGAAGGACAAGTTTTGTTTCTCTTAGACGAGTAAATACCGTTCGTAAATTCTTTAGATGTTCTTGTTCCGTTTTTCCGATGACAATGAGATCGTCAAGGTAGATGAAGTATATGTTGCCGATCAATCCTTGAAGCTTGAAATTCACCACGCACTGATAGGTTGCAGGAGCGTTGATTAATCCCATGGGCATTCTTACCCATTCCCAATGTCCTTTATGAGTTGAGAAAGCTGTTTTCCATATATCCTCAGATGCCACAGCCACCTGGTAAAATCCATTGGCCATGTCGAAACAGGACATGTACTTTGCCTGTCCTAGCATGCAAAGTATTTCCTCAATGGATGGAAGAGGATAATTGTCTTGGGTGGTGAATTCATTTAATTTGCGGAAATCCATTACCAATCTCCATTTTTGTTTACCACTTGAGTCAAGTTTTTTTTTTTGACAAGCCAAACGTTAGCTTGATAAGGCGAAAAAGAGGGGCGAATGAGTCCTTTTTCTTCATATTCCCTAATTTGCCTCTCAATCTCTGGTTGAAATAAAATTGGATGTTTATATAGTGGAATGTGTATAGGTTTATCCGTTGATAGCTTTATATGGTGTTCGACATCTGACACAAGGGGCATAGGGTCACCTGGTAAGTAAAAGATATCGTTGAACTCGATCAGGAGGTCCGTCATTTCTGTCTTTAAAGTTTCCTTGCGATGTGAAAGCGAACTTTTGCTTAGTAGTTCAGATATCCTGTTATCATTTTGTTTGTTTCGTTGAACCGAAAAGATTCGAATGGTAAGCGTATCATGCAAGCTGATCAGGTCTTGTTTACGAGTTTCTTGAGGAATTTTGTTGTTTAGAATACGAGAGATTGAAGTTTCTTTCTTTTCTGGATTTGTGGGCTTGCTTTTGTACCGCGTACTTTCAAATTTTTGAATAGTTAAATCTTTTCGTTTAATTTCTAACTCATCTTTTT
>NC_046660.1:142781404-142783177 GCF_010883055.1 Belonocnema kinseyi
TTACGTGAAAGATGACAGGGTTATAATTACCGTATAAAGGGATGGATATATTAGGAAGATCGAGTGTATTATTTATAAAATTTATTTTCGCTTGGTTAGCTGCTAGTCAATCTCTTCCTAAAATACCATCGAATTCTGTCGGGAAATCATTTTTTACTACAAAAAATCGATGTCGGTTACTTTTGGATGATATTCCCCGCTGAAAATTTTCTCTGCGTTCTTTATTCTGCTCAGTGTAGCATTTATTCTCGCCGTGTCCTGTTTTTTTTGCAGTAGCTGGAATTTGCTGAATTGGTTTCTTTCTTGGGTTCTGGGGTTATGAAGGGGTTTTCTCTAAATTGTGCCCGTTGCATTGGTTTGAAGGATTTCCTTGATTTCTGCTGATTGAAGTTTCGATTTCTTTCCTTTTCCCTGTCTAAATAATCCTTCTCTTCTTGCAAGGCTTGTTGATAAGCGTCGTTGAGTCTAGAAGGTTTTGAAGTTGCTACTTTGTTTGATATTTCGTTCCTTAGACCGTCTATGAATTTTTTAACTCTGATCTGTTCCTCTTTCCTACGCTCAAAATCTTTAAAATCACATGGACTATAATCAATCGCGCGCTGGATCTTCCGATCCATTTTCTGGTACCGTTTTATGAAATGTTCGACTTTTTCATGGAGCATTTGACACATCGTGTTACGCTCCTGTTGCAACTGTGACAAGTTCTTTCCGCGGGAACCAAATTCTATCCCTACTGCTTCGCTAAGTTTATAAACAGTTAGCGGTGGAATTATTCGCGTCGCTGCTCTTTTCGCTTCGCTTTTTAGTTTACGCGCACGGACCCCTCGCATATCTTCCTCAGATAACGCGTCCTTCATTTCCATGCTATTAGAATTATTAAAAATATTATCAATTAAACCACGCAGGTCATCCTTAAATGCTTCAACGTCTTGGGTTCCATCGAATTCCATAATGTTCTTTAGCAAATTATCTATAAACTTTCTGTCTTCATTATTTAAAATATAAGGCGCGTTTGGCACGAAAGGCTGCCTTGATGGTTGCTGTGAATTATTAGTTGGGACTTCCGGCTGTAATGCAGGTGGGTTCGGATTTTCTTGAGATTGAGTATTTAGGCGTGCGATAAAAATCGTTTTAATGTGGTTTTAAAGCCGATGGGACTCGTAATTTTTATTTGACTTGGGAAGTTAGAATTAGTAACTGTTGTGTCATAAAAGTTAACACTGGCTTCACTTGAACTTGGATTTGAGGAATTTTCCTTTTCGCTAGTTTCACTTTTGATCACTTGTTTAGGATGTCGGAATTCTTTAAACAGATTCTTGGGCATTTACACGTTTCACTTTTAAGCTTGATTTTCCAGCTTCTCTTTATTATATTCCCACGTAATTTCACTCATTTCAATATTTCTCCGTGGGATATATATATATATATATGTGCGTATATTTCATATGCATATAAGAACTCAATTGCGAGACATTCTTTGTGTACTTACTGTCTGGGTTTTATTTTATTCACTGGGTGCGTGTTGTTTGTGTGAAATGGAATTCAAAGACTTACCCAGATCAATATCAGTAGTACTCTCTGCATTCTTTCCCAAAAGTCTCCTTAAAGGACGATTATCGTCTGCTCCTTTAATCCAACGGGTCTCGTGGAGAAATTTTCAGAGTCCTCAGAGTCTTTGAAGAATCTGATTCCTTTGATGTCCTTCGTAGATCCTTGTTCAGCGTATCTGCCAATGGAGAATCCTTTTACAGCTTTGAAAATCGTGGAGTTCAG